>NC_135805.1:81709484-82009484 GCF_964213995.1 Mustelus asterias
ATCTGTTTTTTCAAACATGCACTCTCTGGAGTTAAATGTTGATGGCATATGAAGGGACCTGGGCTTTTGGGTTTCTTGATCATCAATGTCTCTCACCCAATTCCAAAACGCTGCCCCAAAATATTGGGACCATTAAATCAAGGTCTCAGCTTCAAGCCTGTTCAGGTGTATGTAAAAGAATCCGAGGCACTATCCAAGGGGAGTTCTTCCAGCATGCTGGCTAACATTTATTTCCCAACTAATAACATAAGAAAGGATGGATCAACTGTCTTTCAAAGTTTAAAGATTAAAGTAAAGTTTTAAAAGTTAAAGTTTATTTATTAGTCACAAGTAAGCCTTACATTAACACTGCAATTAAGTTACGGTGAAATTCCCCAAGTCGCCACACTCCGGTGCCTGTTCAGGTCAATGCACCTAACCAACACGTCTTTCAGACTGTGGGAGGAAATTGGAGCACCCGGAGGAAACCCATGCAGGCACGGGGAGAACGTGCAAACTCCACACTCACAGTGACCCAAGCCCTGGCGCTGTGAGGCAGCAGTGATAATCACTGTGCCACCCCTACTTTCATCTCATTTTCTGTGTATGCAACCTCATTTTGTATGAATTGGCTGCTATATCTGCCTATGGATTAACAGTGACTACATTTCAATTATAATCCATTGGCTGTGAAGTGCTTGGGAACATCCTTAGGATATCTATATGCTCCTTGTTGCACACACAGGATTGGGAAATTAACCCTGTACAAAACATTTATCAAGCCACAGTTGAAATATTGGGCTGAATTTTCCTCTATTAATTTAATTGGAACAGGGTTGTGGGAGTTGAAGCCCAAGCTAGTTGCTACGAGAAACACCCAGCCCATTGTGTCCACACTGGACTCCTTACTTGGGGAAGTATATCGAGACCATGGAAATGTTTCAGAAAGGATACATTAAAATGATGTGAGAGGCTTTAATTATGAGGTCATACCAGAGAAACCGAGGTTGTTTTGTTTTAAACAATAAGAGATACAATAAAAGTATTCAAAATTATAAAATAAATTCATATATCAATTTTGGAAAAAACTACATCCAATGGTCAGAGAGTCAGTAACTTATCAGCATAAATTTAAGGTTGTCACCAAAAGATTGTAGGAAGAATGGATGGAGAAGGAGAATGCTCTTTTACACAGAGAATTGTTCAATTTTGAAAAGCCCAGCACAGCGGTGGAAGTACAATCCATAAAAGCTTGTAAAAGGAAGTAGATAAATATTTGAAAAGGAATATTTTAAGAGGGAACAGTGAAAGGGCAGGGGATTGAAATCAAGTGGAAAACTCTTGCAGAGCGATGGTACAGGCACAATAGGCCACAATAGGCCAAATGGCCTCCTCCTGTGCTTCTATGATTCTATTCTATGATTTGCTCACATTTCTGATATAAAATTAATGCCATGGCCAACTCAGGCTTTTATTATCATGTTGGGAGTCAGTCAGCTTGCGGATATGTGATATTTAGTAAACTAAAGTCATGTCCTTTATTTCAAAAGTTTACAGTACAGTGATTTAATCCATAATTAGTTTTTTTTAAGCTTCCCCTCCAGGGATGTAAAGCAAACAATTTAGACCAATGTTGATTCTCAGTGACACTTTTATTTACAAACTTACAGTTTGCAGGTGGTTGTAATTTTTTATAGCACCTTTGCACACAGTCGTCTGGCACGCTCAGTGCAGATGGCTACAGAACATTCCTAATAATTGCACAGTCCTGAGGAATTTATTCATCTCATTGGAAAAGCTTTTCCACAGCTCTCTAAAATAATCTGAACTGATAACTGGATAGGTAGATCTGGCCAAGTAATCTTAATGTTAATGAAAGTTCCTTCTTGAGACATTTTTACCCCAGAAATCTGCCAAGGTTGGTGGGATCAGAGTGCATGTTCTTTCATTAACATGCTAAAGTGGGCACCTGGACCATGTAAGGCACATCAAAGATACCTGTCATGAGCAAAACCTCAGAAAGTCAGGCAGAAGTGTTTGGGCTTCAGGACGGAGAGGAAAGCTAGCTCACTCCACTAGGAACACGATAATCGGCAGCCGCACCTTATAACTGGTCTCCGTAATAATTATTTCCCAAAAATAACACCCCCTTTAGAGGTTCTGCTTCTGCCACTGTCAACCATATGCCTAGTTTCTGGCCATCCTGCTGCACCCTTCTATTGTTAAGTCAGGCATACGTCAGACCTACTGATGTTATCAGCCATTTGAAAATTTCAGTATGCCTTCTGATGTTTGAGGGGAAATGAGGGGACTGAGAGCGAGGAGGTTAGCTCGCAAATAGATAAGGAATGTAGACAGGGTAAGAGGGAGGTTAGACGAGTGATGGAGAAGGGAAGTGCTCAGGCTGAAGGTCTGAGATGTGTCTATTTTAATGCCAGGAGTGTAGTGAATAAAGTGGATGAGCTTAGAGCGTGGATTGCTGCTTCGAATTGTGATGTGGTGGCCATTACGGAGACTTGGATGTCTCAGGGACAGGACTGGGTGCTTCAGGTGCCGGGTTTTAGATGTTTCAGGAAGGACAGGGAGGGAGGCAAGAGAGGGGGGGGAGTGGCACTGTTGATCAGGGATAGTGTCACGGCTGTAGAGAAGGTGGACGCCGTGGAGGGATTGACTACGGAGTCTCTGTGGGTGGAGGTTAGGAACAGGAAGGGGTCGGTAACTTTGCTGGGTGTTTTCTATAGGCCGCCCAATAGTAACAGAGATGTTGAGGAGCAGATGGGGAAACAGATCCTGGAGAGATGTAGGAATAACAGAGTTGTCGTGATGGGAGATTTTAATTTCCCAAACATAGATTGGAATATCCCTAGGGCTAGGGGTTTGGATGGAGAGGAGTTTGTTAGGTGTGTCCAGGAGAGTTTCCTGACACAGTATGTGGATAAGCCTACTAGAGGAGAGGCTGTACTTGATCTGGTGCTGGCTAATGAACCTGGACAGGTGGAGGATCTCTCGGTGGGTGAGCATCTTGGGGATAGCGATCATAATTCTATCTCTTTCACGATAGCATTGGAAAGAGATAGGATCAGGCAGGCTAGGAAAGTGTTTCTCTGGAGTAAAGGGAAATACAGTGTCATCAGGGAGGAAATTAGACGGGTAAATTGGAAGGAGGCATTCTTGGGGAAAAGTACCGAAGGAAAGTGGAGGATTTTCAAGGAATGTTTGTCTGGAGCTCTGCATGACAACGTTCCGATGAGACAGGGGGTTGTTGGTAGGGTACGGGAACCGTGGTGCACGAAGGTTGTGATGAACCTGGTGAATAAGAAAAGAGAGGCGTACAGAAGGTTCAGAGAGCTAGGAGGTGTTAAGGATTTAGAGGAGTATACGGGATGTAGGAAGGAGCTTAAGAAGGAAATTAGGAGAGCGAGAAGGGGTCATGAGAAGACCTTGGCGGGTAAGATTAAGGAGAATCCCAAGGCTTTCTACAAATATGTCAAGAGTAAAAGGATGAGATGTGAAGGCATAGGACCCTTAAAAGGTGAAGGGGGAAAAGTTTGTGCGGAACCGTTAGAAATGGCGGAGGTGCTTAATGAATACTTTACCTCGGTATTCACGGTGGAAAGGGATCTGGGTGGTTGTACTGCTGGTTTGTGGTGGACAGAAAGGATCGAGCATGTGGACATAAAGAAAGAGGATGTGTTGGAACTATTGAATGGCATCAAGGTTGGTAAGTCGCCGGGACCGGATGGGATGTACCCCAGGTTACTGTGGGAGGCGAGGGAGGAGATTGCGGAGCCTTTGGCGATGATCTTTGCATCGTCGATGGAGACGGGAGAGGTTCCGGAGGATTGGAGGATTGCAGATGTGGTCCCTATATTCAAGAAAGGGAACAGGGACAGCCCGGGAAATTACCGACCGGTGAGTCTAACCTCAGTGGTTGGTAAGTTGATGGAGAGGATCCTGAGAGACAGGATTTATGATCATCTAGAGAAGTTTAGTATGATCAAAAGTAGTCAGCACGGCTTTGTCAAGGGCAGGTCGTGCCTTACGAGCCTGGTTGAGTTCTTTGAAAATGTGACCAAACACATTGACGAAGGAAGAGCGGTGGATGTGGTCTATATGGACTTCAGCAAGGCGTTCGATAAGGTCCCCCATGCAAGACTTCTTGAGAAAGTGAGAGGGCATGGGATCCAAGGGGCTGTTGCCTTGTGGATCCAGAACTGGCTTGCCTGCAGAAGGCAGAGAGTGGCTGTGGAGGGGTCTTTCTCTGCATGGAGGTCAGTGACCAGTGGAGTGCCCCAGGGATCTGTTCTGGGACCCTTGCTGTTTGTCATTTTCATAAATGACCTGGATGAGGAAGTGGAGGGATGGGTTGGTAAGTTTGCTGACGACACCAAGGTAGGTGGTGTTGTGGATAGTTTGGAGGGATGTCAGAAGTTGCAGCGAGACATAGATAGAATGCAAGACTGGGCGGAGAAGTGGCAGATGGACTTCAACCCGGATAAGTGTGTAGTGATCCATTTTGGCAGATCCAATGGGATGAAGCAGCAGTATAATATGAAGGGTACCATTCTTAGCAGTGTAGAGGATCAGAAGGACCTTGGGGTCCGGGTCCATAGGACTCTTAAATCGGCCTCGCAGGTGGAGGATGCGGTCAAGAAGGCGTACGGCGTACTAGCCTTCATTAATCAAGGGATTGAGTTTAGGAGTCGAGAGATAATGCTGCAGCTTTATAGGACCCTGGTTAGACCCCACTTGGAGTACTGCGCGCAGTTCTGGTCACCTCATTACAGGAAAGATGTTGAAGCCATTGAAAGGGTGCAGAGGAGATTTACAAGGATGTTGCCTGGATTGGGGGGCATGCCTTATGAGGATAGGTTGAGGGAGCTTGGTCTCTTCTCCCTGGAGAGACGAAGGATGAGAGGTGACCTGATAGAGGTTTACAAGATGTTGAGAGGTCTGGATAGGGTAGACTCTCAGAGGCTATTTCCAAGGGCTGAAATGGTTGCTACAAGAGGACACAGGTTTAAGGTGCTGGGGGGTAGGTACAGAGGAGATGTCAGGGGTAAGTTTTTCACTCAGAGGGTGGTGGGTGAGTGGAATCGGCTGACGTCGGTGGTGATGGAGGCAAACTCGTTGGGGTCTTTTAAGAGACTTCTGGATGAGTACATGGGATTTAATGGGATTGAGGGCTATAGATAGGCCTAGAGGTAGTGATATGATCAGCGCAACTTGTGGGCCGAAGGGCCTGTTTGTGCTGTGGCTTTCTATGTTCTATGTTCTATGTTCAAATAGAAGATTTAAATCCAACATTTTTCATAAGATATCAAATGCTTTATCATATCTACATCTTTGTATTCAAGAGTGTCTCATAGGAAGAGATCATTCCAATGCTAATGTCAGGCAACCATCACTTACTTTCCTCAGTTATCCAAGGGTCCCTAGTAACCTCACTGTAACCTGACCACCATTGACATAGAGCTGGATGAGCTGATCCTTTGGCCGAAATTCTCCTGTCTCGCCTGCCTCGGGAATCGTAACAGGTGAGACAAAAAATCCAGCTGACAATTTAAAGTTCCATTGAGGTCGGGCAGGAGCTTCCAGTCTTGGCGGGTGCGCAGCTGGAGAATCCCACCCATACTCTCCATAACTTGCCTGCTTCATGGAAATCATGCTCTTTCCGAGAATCGAATCTCTTTTGGAGAGTCGGTGCAGACATGGTGGGCCAAATGGCCGCCTCCTGCACTGTAGGATTTCTATGGTTCTATGCCTGACGTCCAATATCAGTGATACCTTGGGTCTTGCCATTCTCACTCAAAGATTGTACCCTGTGTCATGTATACATGCACAGAAATGGACATGCCTGAATTTCTATGCCACTGAGATGATCTATAAGATTGGCAGAGAAAACTGAAGAAGTTGCTGCAGATCTTGGAGACAGTGGGTGGATTCTGATTCCACACTTGCTGGTTCGCATGTCTGGCTGTGTGAATTCCAGGATGTGGAGATGCCGGCGTTGGACTGGGGTGAACACAGTAAGAGTTTTAACAACACCAGGTTAAAGTCCAACAGGTTTATTTGGTAGCAAATACGATTAGCTTTCGGAGCGCTAGGAGCAGCGCTCCGAAAGCTAATGGTATTTGCTACCAAATAAACCTGTTGGACTTTAACCTGGTGTTGTTGAATTCCAGGATAGCAGGCAGGTTCCTGATTAGGCTTGCCACCAGGCACTGCTACTGTGGGAGGGGATTGTGAAGGCAACTCCATTTTGAGATTCCCTCGGAAAACTTTTAAACTTGTAAAAATTATCTGATGAGGGCCAAGTGTAGGTGGTCTCATGGACTCCACACACCTGCTGGGCTTTGGCCTCAGTAGGGGCCCTCCAAGTATTAGGAAGATCCCAGCTGTTAGAATAGCTGTTTGGATTCTCAGCCCAGTATACAAAATGAGGCTGACAGCTTGGACAGCGATTACAATATAAGAACACCTGTGCTCCAGAGGAAATATTTTGTTTGATTGACAATTCTGTTTTCAAACAGGCAAAAGTTATTGATGATTACTTTTTCTTACACATTCCATAAAATACTATGGTGTTCATTGATTCTAGAAAGTGCACAGAAGGTCAAGAGGCATGGAAGTTCCAGAGTTTGGCATAGGGATCATGAGGGTATATAGGGGCAGATTGGGTAGAGGGACATCGGAGTATGAAAGGCCCGAGTGGATGGGTGGAAGGGAAGCACTTGGCATAGTGGGGCATGAGGGAATGTAGAGGTTGATGGGGGCATGAGGTGGTATTGATGGGAAATGTTTGGAGGAGGAAGAGGAGGTGAAGGATGAGGGTTGGAGCACCTTTACGTTTTTTCTTTTCATTGGAATAAGGTCCCACATCATTGAGGCAGGGCTTTTAAGCAGCCCAACTCCGCACCAGGCAGCTCCTGCGCTTGACTGCACACTCCTTCGTGGATCAGCCGGCCCAGTTCCAGCTCACAATGAAGATCCCGCCTTTGCAGGCACTTTCCCTTGAGGTGGCACCCCCCCACCCCCTCCCCCCCCCCGGCTCCGTCTCGAGGATGAAAATCCAAGTCATGATGTCTGCCATGTAACAGGTCCTATCCCATGACTCGTGCTGTTAAAAGGAAAATTGTTTCAGAGTTGAAAGTCACAAGAGTGGGCTATGGGAATACCTCAGTAGAACTCATTGCTTGTTGACCTGAAAAAAGTGACCTTTCCACAAAGAATGTAAGTATGGGTATCTGCACAGCTTCCTATTGATTTGAAGCAAAATTCTTCAGTATTTCAGGCTAGTCTCAACTGATTTGTTGGCTCACCGACTTTACCCACAAGAATCAAAACTTCAAATAATAGTTGCAATTTTATAAAAGAGGCACTGCCTTCAGGAATAAGCTCTGTTGTGTAGTGGTTATGGTACTAGAATAGCAATCTATTAGATATGTTCAACTCCCACAATGCCAAGTTATAACATTGAATTTAATTAATCTAGCAATTTCTGGTCTGCCACCGAGAAAGCATGACCACAAAAGCTGGCAGGTTGTTCAAAAACTGTTTCTGCGGGGAAGGGAAATGACAACTCCGGCCAAATCTGCGTATGCAGTCCACAAAATGTGGTTTGTTTTTTAATATCCCTTGGAGCAGCCCATTAATGTACTGAGTTGTAAAAAGAGATCAGTATCAAGAAATAGGACCAACACTACTTTCTCAGCAACCAAAGGTAGATAATAAATGTGACCTTACCAGCATTTCCCACATCCTGAGAGCAAAACAAAACATAGATATACATGGAGGACAGGAGGAATTTTATTCCTGATGATCCCACATGGAGTTGATGTGATAGTCTGTTTCAATGTGACTTATGCAGCATGACTCAGGGCAGGATCTCTGTGCAGCCAAACAGTGTGTGCTCCTGGGAAGGCTGGCAGATTGGTCCGCTGGCCTCGATAATGGTGGTACTGGTGAACCGTGGGCATAACCTGTGTCACCAGAAGCAGCTCACTGGTTTCCATGGGGACTGGGGGTGGATGTGGGTAAAGGGGCCAGCAAGCTTGACCGGCTCTGATGAAGACCAAGGGCTTCAGAAGAATCTCCCCAGTTAAACATTGGGAAGACCAAAGCGATCATCTTTGCCCTCTGGCCCCATGGGATCAGCTCCATTCCTCTCGCTTGCCACGTGTCTCACGCAGAATCCGGAGGGTGGCGGGGGTGGGGGGGGGGGCGGGGGGGGTGATTCTCCCATCCTGCTGCACTGATTTTTTAGTGCAGCAGGCCAGGAGACTTGAGCGGTGGCCATTTCGCGGGCTACCCGCTGGGCGCCATGGCCTCCACGCATCTCCCAGTGTCGGACTTCCGACGCCGTCAGATCCATGCCAGAAATGGGTGCGGAGCTGCCTAATGTATTCAGCAGCTCATTTTAATATTTCTTTGACCACCCATTTAATATCACATTAAGCTAAGTGTCCATTTTTTGATTACACCTCTCTGAAGTGCTTTATGACCTTTTTCATGTTAAATACAGATTCATTGTTGCTTAAAATCATAGGTATGGTTGAATGCCATGCCATTATTATGGATTCATTAGCTTAGGAGGTATTTTTTCTGACAACAGATACTAGACCTATTATCCCCTCTAGTTCTAGAAAGGGACCAATATGAAGAGTATGATGTATTACTCCAGTATGCCTGGGAGCATTGGGAGGAAGACCTGAAATAAACACACTACGCATCAGTAGTCAAATGACATTTCTCAGTTCCAACAGAGACCATTCTTAGTTTCAACATTGCGTTTTTAAAGTACTAATACCTCAGTGGATTGGGTTAATGGTAACAGTATGAGACATTATTATTTACAAAAAGAAATCTTGCAACAAAAAGTTCTGCCCTCAGTTTTGCTTGCCCTCAAGCACTTGCTGACTGCCAAACGTTATTCCAATGTTCTGATTCACATAAACTCTGGCAACCTATTTATAAAGTGATATTTGTTGGCACCATTAAAATCTTATGCAACTGGAAATATCCTATTAGAATAATGCCAGACTCTCTCAAGAGAACATGCATTCTGTTTCTTCGGTTATTATTTGTTTTGATTTATGGTGACAGGTAACTCATTTAAGTAGACCCCAAAAAAACGCAGAAACGAATTGAGTAGCGATCTGTTAAAAGACATTTGATTAAGGTCAGCACTTAGTTACAATGCTGTAGACAAGCAGTAAAGGCAGAGGAAAATATTGACAGAGCACAATTATTCTTCAAACTTAATAACTGCAACTGCAATAAAATTACATTTAATCTGAAACAGAACATCCTTTCTGGTAACCTCTTAAAGCTGTGTTGAAAAACACTTTGACATCAAAACCTGTTCAAGGAAGTAAGTGAAATGCTGGGCGGGAAGTGAGAATGGAGAATTTGGTATTTGATGCGCGACAATTAAGCACGTGGAACCAAGGCTTCGATATTGAAGGCTTTTATTGTGTAACAATGGAACTACTAACACGAATACACCAGTTCAGACTGAAGGGGTCCTGCCGGAGCAGGGGGTCTTATACCTCGCCACCGGAGGCGGGACCCCACTGGAATGTGCCATGATAACTCTTATAACAGGTAAACACCCTAACCCAACAACATTGTACAACCCCCACAGTAACAACACCCTAGCCCAACAGTAACATAATAACAACCCCCAGTGGTGAACCAACGATGGTTCACCACATTCACCCCTCCTTTAAGAACAAATGGTGGCGGGGTGCAAGAAAAACAGGTCATATAAACAGACAATTCACAGAATTCACAAGTCCAGACGGTCTGGAGGACCGCACCGACGCTGTGATCTCCTCAACACCGGTTGCGAAACCGGAGCAGGTGCTTGCGGTGGTGTTCTTTCCAAAACAACGTCTGGCTGTCCCCTCAAGGACTCCCGGGCCGGCTGGCCCTGGTGAGGCGATGGTGCAGGGGATCCTGGAACCTTTGGTGGTGGTGGTGATGATGGTGGCGCCGATCTCCGAGTCTCAGGCAAGCTGTACATGGGAGTAAAAGTGTTATGCACTGGTCCCGGTGCTGACCGCGCCACGTCTGGGGAAGCAATGAGGAGTAGTGGATTCGTGACTGGGGGAATAGGAGCGACAGGAGTTGCTACGTCCCCTGCGGGCGCCAGGTCTCTAATGGAGACAGTGTCCTCTCGCCCGTCAGGATATGCCACATAGGCATACTGAGGGTTGGCGTGGAGGAGTTGGACCGGTTCGACCAAGGGGTCGGACTTGCGAGCCCTCACATGTCGCCGCAGAAGGACGGGTCCTGGGTACGTCAACCAGGCTGGCAATGAGGTTCCCGAGGACGACTTCCGAGGGAATGAGAACATCCTCTCGTGGGGAGTAGCATTGGTTGCCGTACACAGGAGGGAGCGGATAGAATGGAGCGCATTTGGAAGGACCTCCTGCCAACAGGAGACTGGAAGGCCCCTGGATTTCAGTGCCAGTAGGACAGCCTTCCAGACTGTAGCATTCTCCCTTTCCACCTGTCCGTTACCCCGAGGGTTGTAGCTCGTGGTTCTACTAGAGGCAATCCCGAATGAGAGCAGGAATTGCCTCAAGTCGTTGCTCATGAACGACGAGCCCCTGTCGCTATGAATGTAGCAGGGGTACCCGAACAGGGTAAAAAGCTCACTGAACGCCTTGATGACGGTGGCAGTCGACGTGTCCGCACAGGGGACAACAAACGGAAACCGGGAATACTCGTCTATTATGTTGAGGAAATAGGCATTCCGGTCCGTTGAGGGAAGGGGGCCCTTAAAATCCACACTCAGCCTCTCAAAAGGGCGAGTGGCCTTGACCAATTGTGCCCGGTCTGGTCGATAAAAGTGCGGTTTGCATTCTGCGCAAATCCGACAGCTTCTCGTCACTGACCTGACATCCTCCACCGAGTAGGGCAGGTTGCGGGCTTTGACGAAGTGGTAGAGTCTGGTGACTCCAGGATGACACAGATCATTGTGGAGAGCCTTCAAGCGGTCCTCCTGCATGATGGCGCATGTTCCGCGCGAGAGGGCATCCGAGGGCTCATTGAGCTTCCCTGGACGATACATAATATCGTAATTATAGGTGGAGAGCTCAATTCTCCACCGCAAGATCTTATCGTTCTTGATCTTGCCCCTCTGCGTGTTGCTGAACATGAACGCCACGGATCGTTGATCCGTGATCAGGGTGAACCGCTTCCCTGCTAGGTAATGGCGCCAGTGTCTGACTGCCTCCACAATGGCCTGAGCCTCCTTCTCCACCGCTGAGTGCCGAATTTCGGGGCCTTGAAGGGTGCGGGAAAAGAACGCGACGGGCCTGCCTGCCTGGTTTAGTGTGGCGGCTAGGGCGAAATCAGATGCATCACTCTCCACCTGGAAAGGAATGGATTCATCCACCGCGTGCATCGTGGCTTTCGAGATGTCGCTTTTCAAAGCCTTGAAGGCCAATTGGGCCTCCGGCGTAAGTGGGAAGGTCGTGGACTTAATGAGCGGACGAGCTTTGTCCGCGTAGTTGGGGACCCACTGTGCATAATACGAAAAGAACCCGAGGCATCTCCTCAGTGCTTTCGTGCTAGCGGGCAAGGGAAGTTCAGTAAGTGGGCGCATACGGTCTGGATCAGGGCCAATGACCCCGTTTTCCACCACGTATCCGAGGATGGCTAACCTACGCGTACGGAATACGCACTTCTCCCTGTTATAGGTCAGATTCAGGCGAGATGCAGTGCGCAGAAAGTGTTGGAGATTCGTGTCGTGGTCCTGCTGGTCATGGCCGCAGATGGTGACGTTATCCAGGTACGGGAAGGTAGCCCGCAACCCGTTCTGGTCCACCATTCGGTCCATAGCACGCTGGAAGACCGAGACCCCATTGGTGACACCAAATGGAACCCTGAGGAATTGGTATAGACGACCATCCGCCTCAAAAGCCGTATATTGTCGGTCCTCTGGGCGGATGGGGAGTTGATGGTAGGCGGACTTAAGGTCTATGGTAGAAAACACTCGGTACTGCGCAATCTGATTGACCATATCAGAAATGCGCGGGAGAGGATACGCATCCAGCTGCGTATAACGATTAATGGTCTGACTATAGTCGATGACCATCCGAGGTTTGTTCTCGCTTTTGACTACCACGACCTGCGCTCTCCACGGACTAGCACTGGCCTGTATGATCCCTTCCTTGAGGAGCCGCTGAACCTCAGATCTAATAAAGAGCCGGTCCTCAGCGCTGTAACGCCTACTTTTAGTAGCGATGGGCTTGCAGCCAGGTACCAGATTTTTAAAAAGGGATGGTGTAGTGATTTTCAGGGTGGATAGATTGCATGCGGGGCGCTTTGGGCAATTTGGAGGCTGCGGCTGATTCCCTACTGCCAGTGAAGGGAGTGGCCCACCGTACTGTAGGATCACACTCTTCATGTGGACCATAAAGTTTCGTCCGAGGAGAATTGGCGCGCAAAGGTGAGGTAACACAAGGAGCCTGTATTGCTCGTAAATTGTGCCCTGTACCTCAAGAGTTACCATACATCGTCCTTGGATCGGTACAGACCGGGACCGTGATGCCATGGAAATTGTCTGCTTGGCAAGGAGAACCCGGAGTCCACACCTTTTAGCAGTTTCAGGGTGTATGAAACTTTCGGTGCTCCCACTGTCAAACAGACAATTCACAGTTCGACCACTAACCTTTATATCCATCATGGAATTTTCAAGTCTGTAGTGCCTGGTCTGGTCCAGGGAGATCGACGCCACCGTTGGCCCCTGGGCGTCACTGCATGTTGCCGATGTGGATGCTGAGGACCCCTGCTGGTCGCTCCTAGTCGTCGTGGACCATGATGGCCGCCCCCATGAATCGCACGTGGGCGAGGGCGCCAAGCGCAGCGACTCCTGGTGGTCTTCCTCCTCCTCCGTCAGCCACGATGGCGCCGTCCTGGGATCGCACGTGGTCGGACCTCGTGGGTACTGCGACGCCGAAGGAGATTGTCTCCGTTCTGGAGGGTTACAAGCTGCACTGCCGTTTTTAGGCTTGGACCTGCAGACTTTGCCGTAGTGGCCTTTTTTACCGCACTGGCTGCAGATTGCCGTTCTTGCCGGACACTGTTGCCGTGGATGCTTGGCCCCACCACAAAAATAGCATCGCTGGCCACCTGGAGCTGCCGCCGTCGTCGGATCGATCTGGGAGCGCGGGTTAGCGGGGCGAGGAGGGAGCTGAGCTTGCTCCAGCCACGTTGACTGCACGTGGTCCTCGGGGTACAGCGCCAAGCTCTTCGACGCCGCTTCCAGCATCACGGCCATCTCCATTGCTTGGGTCAAGTCGAGTTTCCCCTTTTCCAGCAATTTAAGCCTGATGTACGAGGACCCTACCCCTGCTACGAACGCGTCTCGGGCGAGGTCGTACATATATTGTTCGGCTGATACGTCTTTACAATCGCAACCCCTGGCAAGCTGCAGGAGCTCATTGGCGTAGTCCTCCATGGTTTCGCCCGACTGCCGACGTCGTGTAGCGAGGAGGTAACGAGCATGTATCTCGTTGGGTGGCTTCGTGTATCTTTTTTTTAGGAGCTCGACGGCACCCGGGTAAGTGGGAGCTGCACGAATGGCGAGATAAATCGTGTCGCTTACCCTTGCGTGGAGGACCTGGAGTTTATCACTGTCTGTAGTGATAGCTACCGAGGCTGCCAGGTAGTCCTCGAAACACTTCCACCAATGGTCGAATGTGTTAGCTGCACCGACCGCACGTGGGTCCAGTGTCAGACGATCCGGCTTTAAGATCTGTTCCATACTCTCTTTTTTTTTGTACAGCTGTGAGTTTTCTGTTACACAATAAAATTGATGCGCGACAATTAAGCACGTGGAACCAAGGCTTCGATATTGAAGGCTTTTATTGTGTAACAATGGAACTACTAACACGAATACACCAGTTCAGACTGAAGGGGTCCTGCCGGAGCAGGGGGTCTTATACCTCGCCACCGGAGGCGGGACCCCACTGGAATGTGCCATGATAACTCTTATAACAGGTAAACACCCTAACCCAACAACATTGTACAACCCCCACAGTAACAACACCCTAGCCCAACAGTAACATAATAACAACCCCCAGTGGTGAACCAACGATGGTTCACCACAGTATTCCATCCTAAACTCCATTCACTTTCAGCAGCATGGGAGAATCCCAGCTGCGAACGAGGAAGATTTCCGGCGGCTATGTCACATACACATAATTTTTAAAAAAATTATACAGCATTTGACACAAAATTTTAAATATATACACTTGAGAGGATGTGAGAGCTGTTTTAAAATTATTCTTCAAACTCAATAACTGCAACTGCTATAAAGAAGATTTAAATTATTTGCATTTAAGCATTTTTAAACTGCCATTCTCACTCAGTTAAAAATGGAGTTTTGTTTTGCCCCACCAAAAGGTAATATAATATAACTCAGTACCACCAGTTTATAGCTCTGCCTACCATGCAGTAAGATAATAGACTGGTGTTGATCAAACTGAGGCTAAAATAGTTTTAAAACAATTAAAAGAAGGATAAAAGAGAACAACCAGAAAAGGTCATTTCAGAGGCATGCAACACAGCTTCCAGAAAAGAAGGCAGTGCCTATTTGATTGATTTTTTTAAAGAGGTCACCAGGTTAGGGTGATACATTGGGTGAAATTCTCCCATTTTGAGACTAAGTGCCATGGTGGGGGAGGGAACGTGGTGTTTCCCACAGTGGAGGCCGGCAGGAAAACACACCAAATTTCCCAACCCTGATCTCATTAATTATGTTTTATGCCATATTCAGTGGTGGGGGAGGAGGGAGGTTGTACTCCCAAGACTTAAACTAGGATGGGAATTGAATTCACGATGTTGGCATCATTCTGCACCATATGCTAGCCATCTAGCTAACTGAACTAACCAGACCTAACCTCTTGGGGGTATTTGCTATAAAATAAAGTGCAAGGTTTTGTCCTTGTACGAGATCATGAGTAAGCTTCAGTTGGAATCCTGACCTGCTGTCAGTTTTTGGACACTAAACAATCACCAAATAATGAGAATGAAGTGTTCATTACAAGCTGGAAATGCACTGTTTGCCATATTGGTGTAGTTCCTGCATATGCTGTGTAAGCAACATTTACACAACCAAATAAATGCAAAATTTGGTATTTATTAATTTGTTCTGCTATGACTTTTTCCATCTTTCATAGGCATAAAATCTGACAGCTGCTTGGTATATGAGCAGTTTTTGGCACTGCCTTTTCTTCTGTTGATACACTCAGTTTGAGCCTTTCCATTCTTAGTCCAGGTGGCCAATGCAACCTTAATGTTGTTTTGGTGTGTAAAATAAGTACTGATATGTTGCAACCAGAGATGTATATTCAAGATGCTAAGTAAACTTCAAGTCATTAAATGCCAACCCTTTCAAAATTGTACTTTCACTAAATCTGAGAATTTTGAAGGTTAATGTTACTAGCAAGTTTTTCAACTGATCTTTCAATTCTAGAAAATAAATTAGAAGTTTGTATTGTTTTGCATTTTTATGAATGGTCATAAATATGCAAAACAATACAAACTTCTAACTGTGGGAAAATCTTTAAAATGTATAATTGGAAACATTAAGGCAAAATAATTAGGCAGTGCGATCTTGTTTACCAATTTAACTGCTTTGAAATGTGATGGAAAAACATTTGCTTGAAAGCAACAGGGGGTAGGAACATGGGGGAAGTTAACAAGCAGAGGTTTATGGGCACTGAGCATTTTTATAGGGTAACATGGCATCAGAAACTGAAAGAATTTGACCCCCTATTGTGTTTTATAAGGTCAGACAATTTGATACTGCTTTTCTCATCTGTTCTTTTCTGGCTTTTAAAAGTCTGTTGTTTCAAACTGCAGCAATACACCAGGAAATTTGGTTTACAAACGTTGAGTGTTTACTCAATGATGCCATATTTGGTTTATTTGGTGAGTAGCTCAACATTATGGGCCAGAACAATCCCAGATTTTAGCTCTGATGTTTGCCTTAGCTGAGACAGCTGTTGGTGTTAATATAAAGGCAAAATACTGCAGATGCTGGAACTGTAGTGGGTCAGATCTCAAACAATGATGAGACAGGGTACAGAATGAGATAGAGAATCTGGTGAACTGGTGCGGCAACAATAATCTCTCCCTTAATGTCAACAAAAAGTTGACTTCAGGAAACAGAAAGGAGAACATGCCCCTGTCTACATCAGCAGGGATGAAGTAGAAAGGGTCAAGAGCTTCAAATTTTGAGGTGTCCAGATCACCAACAACCTATCCTGGTCCCCCCATGCCGACACTATAGTTAAGAAAGCTCACCAACAGCTCTACTTTCTCAGAAGACTAAGGAATTTGGCATGTCATCTACGACTCTCACCAACTTTTACAGATGCACCATAGAAAGCATTCTTTCTGGTTGTACCGCAGGTTGATATGGCTCCTGCTCTGCTCAAGACTGCAAGGAACTACAAAAGGTCATGAATGTAGCCCAATCCATCACACAAACCAGCCTCCCATCCATTGATTCTGTCTATACTTCCCGCTGCCTCGGCAAAGCAGCCAGCATAATTAAGGACCCCAAATACCCTGGATATCCTCTCTTCCACCTTCTTCTATCGGGAAAAAGATACAAAAGTCTGAGGTCACGTACCAACCGACTCAAGAACAGCTTCTTCCTGGCTGCTGTCAGACTTTTGAATGGACTTACCTTGCACTAAGTTGATCTTTCTCTACATCGTAGCTATGACTGTACCACTACATTCTTCACTCTCTTGTTTTCTTCCCAATGAACTGTATGCTTTGTCTGTATAGTGCGCAAGAAACAAGACTTTTCACTGTCTGTTAATACATGAGACAATAAATCAAATCAAATCAAATCAATCTGAAACAAAAACAGAAAATGCTGGAAAATCTCAGCAGATCTGACAGCCTCTGTGGAGAGAGAAAAAGCCAACGTTTCGAGTCAGGATGACCCTTCGTCAGAGCTCAGGTCCCCTGGTCCTGATGGAATGCATCCCAGGGTACTCAAAGAAATGGCGGGAGAAATAGCAAATGCACTGGTGGTAATTTACCAAAATTTGCTGGACTCTGGGGTGGTTCCCGCAGATTGGAAAACAGCAAATGTGACGCCACTGTTTAAAAAAGGAGGTAGACAAAAGGCAGGTAACTATACGCCGGTTAGCTTAACTTCTGCAGTAGGGAAAATGCTTGAATCCATCATCAAGTAAGAACTACTGAGACATCTGGATATAAATTGTCCCATTGATAAGCCGCAGCATGGGTTCATGAAGGGAACATCATGTTTGACTAATTTGGTGTAATTCTTTGAGAACATCACATGTGCAGTGGACAATGGGGAACCTATGGATGTGGTGTATCTGGATTTCCAGAAGGCATTTGACAAGGTGCCACACCAAAGACTGCTGCATAAGATAAAGGTGCACAGTGTTACGGGTAATGTATTAGCATGGATAGAGGATTGGTTAACTAGCAGAAAACAAAGAGTGGGAGTAAATGGGTGTTTTTTTGGTTGGCGATCAGTGACTAGTGGTGTGCCTCAGGGATCAGTGTTGGGACCACAATTGTTTACGCTTTACATAGATGATTTGGAGTTGGGGACCAAGTGTTGTGTGTCAAAATTCGCAGATGACACTAAGATGGGTGGAAGAGCAAAGTGTGCAGAGGACGCTGAGAGTCTGCAAAGGGATATCGATAATCTAAGTGAGTGGGCAAGGGTCTGGCAGATGGAGTACAATGTTGGTAAATGTGAGGTCATCCATTTTGGTAGGAATAACAGCAAAATCGACTGTTATTTAAATAGTAAAAAATTGCAGCATGCTGCTGTGCAGAGGGACCTGGGTGTCCTTGTGCAGGAATCTCAAGGAGTTGGCTTGCAGATGCAATGGGTAATTAAGAAGGCAAATGGAATTTTGTCCTTCATTGCTAGAGGGATGAAGTTTAAAAACAGCGAGGTTATGTTACAGCTGTATAAGGTGCTGCTGAGGCCACATCTGGAGTACTGTGTACAGTTTTGGTCTCTTTACTTGAGAAAGGATATACTGGCACTGGAGGGGGTGCAGAGGAGATTCACTAGGTTGATTCCGGAGTTGAGAGGGTTGGCTTATGGGGAGAGACTGAGTAGACTGGGGCTATACTCATTGGAATTCAGAAGAATGAGGGGAGATCTTATAGAAACATGTAAGATTATGAAGGAAATAGGTAAGATAGAAGCAGGGAAGTTGTTTCCACTGACGGGTGAAACTAGAACTAGGGGGCATAGCCTCAAAATAAAGGGGAAGCAGATTTAGGACTGAGTTGAGGAGGAACTTCTTCACACAAAGGGTTGTGAATCTATGGAATTCACTGTCCAGTGAAGCAGTTGAGGCTACTTCATTGAATGTTTTTAAGGCAAGGATAGATACATTTTTGAACAGTAAAGGAATTAAGGGTTATGGTGAGCGGGTGGATAAGTGGAGCTGAGCCATGATCTTATTGAATGGCGGAGCAGACTCGAGGGGCCAGATGGCCTACTCCTGCTCCTAGTTCTTATGTTCTTATGTTATGTTCTTAAGTTCCCCTCCAAGCCACATACCATCTTGATCTGGAAATATATTGCTGTTCCTTCACTGCTGTTGGGTTAAAATACTGGAATTCCCTCGTAAACATCATTTTGGGTGTACCCACACCACATGGACTGCAGTGGTTCAGGAAGGCAGCTCACCACCACCTTATCAAAGCCAAGTAGGGATGAGCAATAAACACTAGCCTAGGCAATGACACCCACATCCCATAAATGAGTAAAAAACAGGTCATGAATGCACAAGGGTTTCAGTGTTGGGTGAGCTGAGACAAGAGTGAAGTTGGGTGATTTAACAGAGGTGGAAATAGTCAGTGCTAATATGGTAAGAATATGAGGTCAGAAACTCAGAATGTGACATCAAAATTGCAAGTACACTGGCTTAATCTTGGATTGCTGCCAGGGAGCAGGATGCAGTTACTAGTTAGGGAACAGAGTTTAGAGAAAGGATTTTTTCCCAGCATTTAATTAGAGAAAAGTTTTGCTCATCGAGTACAGGGTGTCAGACAAGTTATCTGATATTTACGACACAACCAAAGAAAAGAGATGATATGCGACTGTGGAACTTCGAATTTAAGTCTAAGGGAGTTTGACAGAGAACCACCATCTGGAACTCCTCAAAGCTTTAACCTCTTTCCATTTAGCCTCTGACCTGAGTTACTTGTGATCTCTGTGGATAATAAGTGTTTTGGACATGGCATCTGCTTGTCCATGCTTGGAAATCAAGGTTATTTCCATCCCCTAACAATGTTACTGCTCCTCCTGGGAATGTAACTCAGCTGCCTCAATGAACAATAATTCTCGTGATAGTTATGTGAAATGGGGAATTCATTTCCACGGGTGCAGCAGAGTTTCATCCTGGGGGGCATCGAGTAGGAACTGGGAGCAGCAGTGAGACAGAGGGAGAATAGTGTCAGCATAAACTGGGAGGGAGTGAATACCAGAGGTGCTGACTAAAAAGGATATTTAATCCAACCAATCAAATGTTGTGTCTCCTTCCAAAACTTTAAAAACTAAAAACATCTCTTACCAAATAGATGTTTTAAGATTTTATTTTTCCAGTTCATAGAATGTTACAGTAATTTGATTAATTGTGCTTGTGCTGGCTACTGGAAACCGTTTCCTCATATTTATTCTATCAAAATCATGAACATTCTATCAGATCTCATCTTAATCTTCTCTGCTCCAAGAGGATCAACCCCAACTTTGTCTGTACACCACATAACTGTAGTCCCCTCATCCCTGGCACAATTCTAGTAAATCTCTTCCGCAACCACTGTAAGGCCTTGACAGATTTCCTGAAATGTGATACCCAGAATTGAAAACAATCATCTAGCTGAGGTCTAACCAGTGTTTTACAAAAGTTTAGCACAATTTCCATTTCTTAGTACTCGATTACTCTATTAATTAAGCCAAGGATCCATATGCTTTTTTGACAGCCTTCTCAACCTGTTCTGCCACCTTCAGAAATTTCTATCAGTACCTTCAAGTCTCTCTGTTCTTGCACCTTCTTTAAAATTGTTCATATTGTGTCTCCTCATTCTTCCGATCAAAATCTATCATTTCACGCTGCTCTGAATTAAATTTCATTGGCCATCTGGCCATCTATTTGGTAAGAGATGTTTTTAGTTTTTAAAGTTTTGGAAGGAGACACAACATTTGATTGGTTGGATTAAATATCCTTTTTAGTCAGCACCTCTGGTATTCACTCCCTCCCAGTTTATGCTGACACTATTCTCCCTCTGTCTCACTGCTGCTCCCAGTTCCTACTCGATGCCCCCCAGGATGAAACTCTGCTGCACCCGTGGAAATGAATTCCCCATTTCACATAACTATCACGAGAATTATTGTTCATTGAGGCAGCTGAGTTACATTCCCAGGAGGAGCAGTAACCTGACTCCTTATCCTCCCTTCTTTCACAAAGACATGATCTGCCTCTGGAACATGTCTCTCCAGGCACCATGCCCTACATAGCCTTGTTCAAAGTATGCCCATTTAATGGTCAATGCTGTGTTATTATGAGAAGAAACAAGGCTTCACCTCAACATGCTCCTGTCTTCACCAAAGGTCCACACATGTACACTTTACAGCAAGAGTCACTGGGTATCAGTTCGAAATGGGCATTTGTACAGATTTCTCTCCATTAATCTTGGGGGGAAGGAAGTAAGGACAATTTAGCCATATCGCCCACCTTCCTCTTAATTCTTTTCATCTTGGCTGATAGCAGCTAACAGCAAAGATCGGGATGAAATGATTATTTTACTCTCAATTCAAATGCTCCTTATTAGCCTTTCATTACCAGATCATGGACCTTCCTGCTACCTGGCAGGATCACTAATTCTACGCATGTGAGTGGAGCATATTGCTTCTCTTCGTTCATGCCCTGTGCAATTTGGTCGTTTCAGTATAATTAATGATGGATATGGTAGCTCACTCTGTCACTCAAAATGAAACAAAGACAGTTGAACAAAAAGCCAAATGCAGGATTATGAGATTGATTCCCTAATTCACAGAATATGATAGAAGTTTCAATTTTAAATTCATTAAATCCTATTAAAAAATGAGCCTTTGCAAGATCCTCTAAATAACAATATTTTAATTAATTTTTAGAAAAGGTTCTTTCAACTAAGAAAATAATCATTGTAATTTCAACAGATAAACTGCCCTAATTAATTCCTACAAAGTATTAATTCTTTGAAAGAGAAAAGGAGCTGCTGATTCAGGATGTTTATTCATGAATTTTGCTTCCCGTATATTGCAAGATATAGGTTTTGAAATTACGTTCGCTTAATGGGTTAATTGTGTGAGGTTGTACTCTCCGCACCTAGTGCGGGGCCTCATTAGACTGTGTGTGGATTGCAGCATCTACCGTCTAGTAATTTTATTCAAGGAATAATTTAATAACTATGTTTTTGCGGACAGGAAACTTGTAGCATATTTTCAGAATTTAGACACCTTTTTCCAATAAATTGTACACAGTTTGCTTCAGATTTCCAATGTATGCTACCAATGGGTAAGGCACGTATCGTTAGTGTGAGTTGAATACATGTTCACATCTAAAAAGGCTGTGCATTAAGAGTGTTAATGCCAGAGTTAAAAAAATGGACAAATGCGCCATCAAATGAAAATGCAGCATGGAATAAGAAAATACATACGCTATGCATTTATCTTTGGATACCTGCAACAATGGAACGAATCATGTGATCCTGGTACTCAGGACTCGTGCTGTTAAAATGCTGCCTATACCTGCATTCAACTGAAATGCATCTGGACAATAATGCGAGTCACCCACTGGCAGTGTTATGCTGGTCAGGGACCAGAATATCAGAGCTAGTGAAGAGTCTTTCATCACTAATAAATCACCACCATTTGTGTCTGTAAATGTAGTGATGCACTTGACCAAGCCATCATTCAAGAATTAGCTGCTGAATCTGATCATTGAACTGCAAAGTAAGTTCAATCCTATAATAAGGATGTGGCCACTTTGGACAGATTTAAAAATTTTATGTGGACCTTTCGTTAAGCACCTATAGGAATCAGTAACCAGAATATTTCTCAAGCTCTCGAGTTGCATTTTTGGGGAGGCCTTTGGCTTCATCTGGGCACAAGCAAGCATCTGGTGTAGCTGATGTGTACCTCCTGAAGCTATAGTTACTTCCAACCCACATTTCCTTGAGTTCAGGGCATGCATTGGGCATAGGCCTCAGGCTTAATATGAAGCCTGGAGTCTAACAAATGGTATGACTTACATTATTAGCATCCTTCAGTCTGGTTTCCATACAATGTGCTTTGATTTGGTAATGTTAGGGTGAATTAAGATAGAAACTTTCAGCAGCTTGTGTTGCTTTTGGCAAATACAGAGAAATTTGACGTCATCCTCTGGCTGAGGAATTAATTCTGCCCAGAAGACAAAAGGAAAATAAAATAAAATTTTAAGAACATAGTTTATTGAACAGTAGCGACTTGTGCCCTTTATGTTAGCCAGGAGGAAAAAATACAATCTCCTTTGTGTTCTTCATTCAGACTAAATATTTATTTAAATGAACTGAAGGCTGTCTATGTAACAGAAAAAAACACAAAATAAG
Source organism: Mustelus asterias (assembly GCF_964213995.1). Taxonomy (NCBI): domain Eukaryota; kingdom Metazoa; phylum Chordata; class Chondrichthyes; order Carcharhiniformes; family Triakidae; genus Mustelus; species Mustelus asterias. Next base: position 81,732,132 of record NC_135805.1, read on the forward strand.
CAACATTTTTATTTCTGTCATGGAGGTATTGGTGATGTCTTGTGCTGTTATTGGCATGGTGTGCCATCTGTTTGTGTCAGGATAGTGGAAGGTGTTGCTGCAGTGAAGCAGAAGTAATGCTTGGAATGTAAATTACTTTCGCTATATTAAACAGGAATAATAATTACCTTTGAGGCAAATGGCTTAGATGCATTTAAGTGAAAACTAGATTAACACATGAAGGAGGAAGCAATAGAGTGGTATGCTGATAGGGTTGGATGAAGAGATCTGGGAGAGGTTTGTGTGGAGCATAAATACTAACACAGACCAGTTGAGCTGAGTGCCTCTTTCTGGCTTGTAGACTCTGAAGTAAAATTTTAATATGTACCTTATTACCAAATTAAGTGGCAATTTGAGAAATGCACTTTTGCTATTTGCACCTGTGGCTTCACAATAGCTTATGAAAGCGGACTTCCATTGTCTGCCAAGGAACAATTGGAAGACTGGCAATGTTGAACACTGGTGTGCCATAGTTTTCAAACATAAATTTGTGTACACAAGCGCAGTTCTCAAATGCAGTTGGCCTTTGGGGAGCACAGTGGTTAGCACTGCTGCCTCACAGTACCAGAGATCAGAGTTTGATTCCAGCCTCAGATGACTGTGTGTGTGGAGTTTGCACATTCTCCCTGTGTCTGCGGGGGTTTCCTCCATGTGCTCCGGATTCATCCCACAGTCCAAAGATGTGCAGGTTGGGTAGATTGTCCATGCTGAATTGCCCCTTAGTGTCCCAAGATGTGTAGGTTGGATGGATTAGCCATGGTAAAATGTGTGCGGGGTTACAGGGATAGGGCGGGAGAGGGCCTGGGTAAGACACTGTCAGACAGTCGGTGCAGACTTGATGGGCCAAATGGCCTCCTTCTGCATTGTAGGAATTCTATGATTCTATAACAAGAGGAGAAGAGCTGAAACACTTCCTCAGTAACAGTCACTACAAGTAGTGACGCCATGAAAGGTGCTGAATGCTGACATTGCCAGAGATTGCAAGTAAGTTCCCTACAATACCTCCCAGCTAAAAATAATACATGATGTAGAGAGAAAAAGAGAGCAAGTTGGTGGATAATCATTTTTTTTTTTAAAGCCAGATTTTTTAAATGCCAGACGTGAGGAGCGTTTCGCCACAGCGATGAATTTTATAGTGGGTTTCCATGCTTTAAGGACATAAGAAATAGGAGAAGCAACAGACCATGTAATGCCCAGCATGATGTTAAATTATTCAACAACTAATTCTCAGTGTTGGATAATATGATACTGATCCAACCTACAGGTTGATGAATAAAGTAAGTTCAAACTCAGGCTTGTAATGTAGCTGAAGTATTGCTGCTCCTCATAAGCCCTCATTAAGGTGAGTAAAAAACTAAACCTTGCCTGCTCTTCGTTTGCTTCCAGTTGTCCCTTTAAGGACCACTAGTTCGGTCACTTTAAACCCAAATTTGACATTGTGCTGGAAGAAGTATTAGGAGCCAGATTAGCATATTCACATGGCAGAGGACCTGTTTTAGGTGGGAGCCCTGGGCATTCAGACGTTACCAGTCAGTTTTACAGCTGGCACACTGCAGAAGGATCAAGTCTGGAAATGTTGCTCTTCAACTCTTATTTTTCACCCAGGAATTGGGTTTGTCAGAAATCAAGAATTTTGTGCGGCATTCACAAAACCAACATCCAGCACTTCTGAAGTATTTTCTGGTAAGATCCAGCCTATCATATGCATATGAAAATACAGGAAGGATTTCCTGCAGGACTTTTGTCCCAGTTACTGCCCTTCATTTCTGGGTTTCAATTAAAGGTTCATTTCACAAGCAGCTGTTGTGGCTCAGAATACTTTTAATTCCAGTGCCAGTTTGAGCTCAGGCTACATTAAATACATTGTGAGTCAACAACACAGAGCTGACTAGAATTCAGCACATAATTCATCTAAATACAACATGGGAGGAGGAGGAGACAGCAATGTACTCTTTCTTATGAGTCTATTGCAGAGCCTTTCAAAAGCAATCCAATAAAAATAAAACTCATAGCATTCAGCGATCTGGGAGTACTCCGTATAATTAATGGATAATGAATGGAAGTTTTTCCTTTTTCCATTAATGTAATGTGACAGAAAAGAGTTGTTTCCTCACATTAATTAGTGAAGTTATTTTCATACTTGAGGGTTGTCCTCAAAGTGATCCCCAGTAAGAAAAAGATTTTTAAAAACACTTAAGCGTTAGGCAATTTTAATTCGGCCTCCATGGATATTACTTCACAAGACACAGCAGCATAAATAATTGCATTCTCTGTGAAGGATACGTCTACAAATTGTAGCATTACGCAGCTATTACAGCTGAATGAATCATATACTTCACCAACAGTTTGCTTCCAGCATTACAATTCAGAGTATCTGCGACATTGGGGTGGATTTTCCAGTTGATAATGTCTGATGTTCATACCAGTTAGAATTAGTATTACCAGTTAGAAAATGAGGAACGCAGTCGCAACACTTTTCTTCCTACTTGCAGAAAAATATCTATTTCCAGTGGTAAATTTAACGGGGCCAAGGAGCTGCCACTTTATTCTATTAATTAAGTAAAATTGTAATTTTGGCATGCATATGATAGGCTGGATCTTACCAGCCCCCTGGTGATGGGCTGGGAGGGGCACATAAAATGGCTAAGGAAGGTGGGGTTGGGGAATGGAGTGTCCATTGGTTGTCTGCCACCATGGAATTTTGCCAATGGCAAGGAAGCTGGAAAACAGCCCTCCTCCCATCAAGACACCAATTGTGCCACTTAAATGGCCAATGAGGCACTCTTCCCATCACTGCTGCCATGTTATCAGTAGCAGGTGGGCCCCCCAGTGGCAATACTCTAATTGAAGGGCCGTTTTATTGATTAGCAGCTCTTTGAGGCAGGTTCCCAGCTTTTAAAGGGACAGAAGCTCCAACGGCAGCTAATTAGCTGTTGCCTGAGCCTAATACACAGCCGGGGGTCTCTTAGAAAAAACAGAAATGTGATTAGTCCCAGCTTTTTGGTGCAGCTTTGTGGCCCTTGCTGCCCCAAGAAAGTCTAGCACTATTGCTATGATCTATTCCCCCATCTCCATCAAGATTTAATTATAATATAGGCATTCAGCATTGCTAAGGAATGAGTGTATCAGTTTTTCACTCAGGTGTTCAGGACCTTTTGTGGCAATTGTGTTACTGTCTCTTTTCCCCATAACTCTTAGATTTTCAAAAGGCATGCCCTAATATATGCACTTTTCAGAGGAAAATGAGAAAGATCAATCACAGGATGCCAAACAGACTGAACCACTTGCCAGTAATCCCAAGTCTCCAAACAAAAGCACACATGTCTCCAATAGGCTGAGGAGCTGTGGCTCTGGAGTTTCAGATTTACAAATGATGCAATTACAAGAATTAAGCTACACGTTGCAACCAGACTTACAACCAAACCCTTCCACTGTTGGGAACTATCAAGGTCACAATTGCTCTTTAATTTTCTGGTGTAGGGTCATTTCATGCTACCACTCTGAGTATCTGCAACATAAGCTAATAAACTGTCTGTAGATGTGTTAACAGAAGTGACCAGTGCCTTGTTTTAGTGAGCAATCAATTTTATTTCCTTCCCCATGGATAACAAAAAGCAGTTTGAGAAAATTGCAGTTTTATAACTGAACATCCTAGGAAGTTATACATTGCAGTTCTTGTAGCCCTGTGTGCTCAATTGCAGAATTCTATTATGGATGGGGAGCAGACTTGCATGGAGCATAAACATAGATATAAACATGGTCTGTCTCTGTGCTGTAATTCTATATAAAGTTACGACAAAAACACTCTTCATCAGTGAAACCAGATTTTTAACAAACAAACATATCCGAGCCTCCTCCTGAAAGCAGTGTTATGTCTGTATTCTCAACATAGTCCAGCACTTCAGGTTAGTTTTATCTCAGTGGATAGTTGTTGCACGTGCATGGAAGTCTCTTTGAATCAGAGTTACTTTTGTTCTTCAATATTATACTTTTCTGGCAGCAAGTGATTTAGGGAATAGGATGAGAAAGAAGAGAAGCAGAAATTCATAACGAAGCACGAGCTGGCAGGAAATTTGCCGCTTCCTCATCTTCTCCATTTTCCATGGCATTCCAGACTTCCAAAGATCTTCCTCCCTGAGTTCACACTTGGTTGTTACAGTTGTTGTCCTCTGTGATGGAATGACACCTATCTGCAACATTCAGCTATGTTAAATTGGATAATTATTTTAGGCTGAGCACATGTAAAGATTGGAATAAATTGAATGTTTTAAATAAAGGCCTTGATTTATATAGCATCTTTCGCAACTTCAGGATGCTCCAAAGCATCATAAACCAAAGCAAGTGTGGTTACTACTGTAATGTAGGAAGAACACCTGAGCAATGAAAGAGTGATGGCAACAGCATGGCGTTCATTGTGAAGTTGGAAAATGCTTTAGGATAGTGAGAAGGAGAGCTAATTGTAAATGATGTAATGAAAGATCTCGCCAGACTCACGGAAATTCTCTTGCACTGAATTAGCTATGTAGTGCAGATCACATAAGCTGGTGGCCACCTCTTCTCGTTCAAGCTTTGACTCTCTTCTTGGAGGCCTGTGACATTCGCATCATCTTTAGTGCCTCTGCCATTTCTGCAGAATCTCTGAATTACCTGAGAAGCAAACTGCTTTTTGGCCTCCTTACAGATCATTGTCCACCTTTGTTTGCTGGTATTAATATGAAGAAACAGATGCTGTTGATTTTCAATTCCTGGCCCAGTCAGAATGTTTAGGGCCAATTTATAATAAAGTTGGTGGTACCCATGCCAATCTGGATGCCTACTGCAGAGCCAGGATTTACGAGGGAATTCTGGATTGGTGGCACTAGCAGCCTCCCCATCCCCCAACTCACAATGTTGATTGTAGACAAGTGGATCAGCTCGCTTTACTTAAAAAAAAATTGACCCAACCATTTTCAGCAAAGATTTCCTGAGTCCTTCAGGCCATGGAGACCCTCACCCTAGGTACCCTACCTTCTTGACCCCAATCCTTCTGATGTTGGAGTACTTGTTAAAGTTCTTGCTTCATTGTCTGCTGTGGATCACTGGAAAAGATTTGCTGGCTCTGCTCTTCTTTCTCATTCAAATTATTGACACTTTAAATAGTGTTTGCAGTGGTTTACGAGCTACAGTGGCATTAGATATTCTGTGTGCCCCCAACACCCCATTGAGCAAGCTCCTAGTCGAAGGCTCAATTCCATTCAGCCCATCTAACATGTGTGCTAAATTTGACCAGTCCTGGCAGATCTTCAGGGGCAGCCATGTGAGGACGCAAAAGGTGCTGTGCAGTGTTGGTACCCAAGAATTGTGAGTCTTGGAAACTTTGTCCTATGGAGCTAATACCCCATCTGTGGATTCTACTTGAGGAGTTGCTGATCAAAAAATTGCAGGTGCACAGCTATTTAAATGTACGGATCAAAAGCTAGGATGGAGAGTTTGCAAGTTCTCCATCACTGCCTTCAGCAGTTGCTGCTGCTTGCAGGAAAATTCAAGTCTGTCTGATTGTCACAAACTAAGACTGCTAGATTCATGTTACATAAAGAATTAGAAAATCAGTTCCCTATAGCCAAAAAGAAATTCCACAATAGGGCAATTATCTATAATAGGTCAATTACCCTTCATGAGAATGATTTCTGCAGAAACATTGTTTCTTTGGATTTTTGCCAAAATTTGCTATCCGAATAGATGACGTTTTCTCTCAAAACTTTCTGTGACATTGCGTTATACTGTAATACATTACTCATGCTAAGTGTGGCTTGGAGCAGTTTTTGGAGATCTTTGTGACTGAACGGTCAGAGCTATGCTTGCCGAACCATCCTATCATCAACCTTGGTATGTGACTATCTTTTCCTATCTGCTTTATGCAGTGATCGATTTCTTATCAAGCTTTAGGTCCAGCATTGAACTTTAAAAAAACCTCAAACATTGGAGAAAAATTTTACTTGCCAAGATTTTTTGACAAAGAGTGATCATTAATTATGAGAGGTAATCTTTTTTCAAATTGCTAGATTAAATATATGGAATATAATTAAACAAGCACTTCGATTTATATTACAGGCTCCAACCTGGAGTTTTGGATACAGTGAGCTATGTTGAAAATCCATTCTTAAGCAGTAAAATATGCAGATTATTCCCCTATATCCTGTTGTGAAATTAAGGTTTGATATTCTAATTGCAGAGGTAGACTGTGGGCGGGATATTGCGTTTGGGGTCAGGGCACTTAAGTCAAAGTCAAATGGGACCCTGCCTTGTGTAGAAACAGCAACTGTCTGTGATCTTTTCCTGAATTGCCCAATTCGTGGCCAGAAAGTGAGCTTATCGTCCAATTAAGGCCAGCAATGGTTTCTTGAAGCTGAAGGGCCAATAGAAGGATCTCCAACTCTTAAGAAGCTGCAGCCTGCCATTTCATGAAAAGCCTTGAGATGAAGATGCTTTCTCCCTAACTTAGAACCATAAGTTACAGCACAGGAGGAGACCATTTGGTCCATCTTATCCATGCCAGCCCAAGGACACCCAGGCATTTTTTCTAATCTCACCTTCCTGCACCTGGCCCATAGCCCTGTAGCTTACAGCAGATTCAGGTATGTTTTAAAAGAATTCAAGGTCTCTGCCTCCTCCACCAAATCGGGCAGTGAATTCCAGACACCCACTACCTTCTGTGTTTTTCCTCATGTCCTATATCTATGTCCCCTGGTTCTAGAATTCTCTGTCAAGGGAAACAATTTTATCCTGTTAACTTCTTAAAATTTAAAATAAAAAAATGTCCTATCAACATCCCCACCCCCATCCTGTCATCAGGACAAATGACAGATGGAGTCAGCAAACAGGCACATTGGTCAGTGGCATGCTTGACTCCATGCCTTCCCCCAACCCAAGACTACAAGTTCAGCCCTGTGAATCAGCAGTTAATATATAGAAACAGTGGCTTCCATCCTCTGTGGGCTGTTGTTCTAACTTCATTTTAGACCTAGTAGCAACCTCCACCTGCACTCTCTAGTTCCTTTTCCGGACACTGTGTGCCTGTTTCCTAAAAGGTGGCAACAGATGCCAGAATTGGGGTAATTGAGGGACTCAGCTGCAACTGGAGGAATTTGTTGCTGGCTGAAAATGGTGTTTACACAAGACTGCGAACAGCAGCATCAGTGACCCCACTCACCAGCACATGGAATTCTAGATGAGTTTGTACCAAGCTGAAGCATGGCCTCTGACTTTCTGACCTACTCCTGGTCACTTCCCCCTAAAGATATGGTGGTAGTGATATAAATATAATGTGGAAGATTGATCCTTCCACTTCCGATGAGGAGCCACTATTCCAAATGTCAGCTGAATCTCAATTTAGATCATCCACTGATAATGTGGGAGCGTCATTAGTATACACAAACTGTGGCGAAGTTAAGCCACATTTATACTGAACCCTTATTGTAGAAAAATGTCCTTAGGTGCCAAACAGATGTGTAATCTGCCAAGAAATCGATGCAAGGCAGAAAGAAGAGATATTAGGAGGGGTAATCTAAGCATGGTCAAGATTGCAGGCTTTAAAGAAGGTCTTAAGTTATGAGACAGAAGTAGTTAGGAAATTCCAGAGTATGAATGGCTGAAGACATGACTGCCAATGGTGAGATGAAATAACAAGCGAATGTACAAAACATCAGAATGAAAAGAAGGTGAAGACGTTGGAGAATTACAGAGTTAAAAAACGGTTGGAAATGAAAAAGGCAAGGTCTTGTTGGGATTTAAACACAAGGGTGAGAATTTAAAATTGGAGGCATTAAGGGACTCGAAGTCCATGTAGGTGAGGGAGCACTGGGTTGATGAGTGAATGGAATTTGGTGCATCATGGGACATGGGCAGGATTGGATGAACTGAAATTTATGGAGGGTGTTAGGCTGGTCTATTCAGCCTAACACCTGCAGTTCAAAGGGACAAATACCGTAGATTTCGGTTTCAGCAGCAGATGGCAGAGGTGACCAGCAACTGGTTGATAGGCTAAAAGTAACAAGAATGCATAATGCTGTAAAATCTATTCATTACAGTGGCAACTGTGACTCCGTTGGTAACAATCTTGCCTCTGTATTAATTGTTTGAGTTCAATTCCTACTCTAGGACCTGAGCACAAAAGTCAATGCTGAAATTCCAGTGCAGTACTGAGAGAGTGCAGCATGGTTGGAGATGCTGGGGGGAATTCTCCTGTCCCGCCCGCCACAGGAATCGTACCAGGCGGGGGGGTGGACCACATAAAGATCCATTGACCTTGGGTGGGATTCTCCGGTTTTGGGGCAAGCACGGCTGGAGAATCCCACCTGCTGTCTTCCAAATGAGATGTTATACCAAGGCCCAGTCTGCACCCTCAGATGGGTGTGCTAGATTCTACTTCACTATTTTGAACAAGAGAACGGGAATCATCCCCAGTGTCCTCGCCAATGTTTATCTCTCAATCAAGTTCGCAAAAGCAGATTTTCTAGCCATTATCACATTGTTGGTTTGGGGAGCTTGCTGTACAGAAATTGGCTTCTGTGTTTCCTACATTGCAATAGTGACTCCACTTCAAAAAGAACTTCATTGGCTGTAAAATGCTTTGGGATGTCCTGTGGTCAAGAAAAGTGCTATATAAATACAATACTTTCTTCCTTACAGCAGCTGTATGCACAAGGTACACATAATTCCATTTTAATGAAGCATCCATTTTGGTCACAAAATTTATTTAACAAAAATTGCTCTAATTAACTTTAGATAAAATATTTAAATACTATAACTAGAGATTCTTAAGCGAATTTCTCTGAGATAGTCACAAAATAATCCCGGAATATTACAATGAAACTGGGACTGATACAGATTCTGACACACAGGCATGTATAGCAAACTGTCACTTATATATTTCAATCTCAATTAGTTGCAACCTTTCAAATCTACCGCTTGACCTCAGAAGCGCACATTAATCTAAAGAAACCTGTCATAACTGTAGCTGTTCCATTTAGCTAACATAGCCTTTTATTTTGCTGCCATCATTTATCTTTGACTGTGGGCCATAATTCTATGTAATGGTGTACTCATGCAATATGTCATAAGACCACCATAAGGCTGATTTTTAAAACAATAGCATCCCTTTCTCCTCTTCAGATATTTTTCTCTTTATGGCGCTTTGAACTTGTTTGTTCAAAGTATCTCGGAAAGAATTTGCCTTTTTCTAAATTTAAAAAGAATCACAATAGCCACACACTCTTGGGTTGATTTTACACAGCCCTATTTCAGTAATGTCTAGTATGGAGTGCTCAAATTTAACCTTGTAAGGTAGGAGCTGTTGGGTCTCAGGACCACTGAGAATGCTCACTGTGAATAGAGACAAGCCAGACAAACATTGACCTATGAATCTGATAGCTAGGTCATTAAAGTTATTACTGTTTTTCTAATTTGGAATATATGGACAGGATTAGGCCATTGAGCCCCTTGAGTATATGTGTGTGTATATATAAAATATATATCCTAACTTCATTTACCTGTCTTTGATCTGTATCCCTTGAAAATATGTCAACCTAATTTTGACATTTCAATTGATGCTGAATCCACAACCTTTGAGGTGAGAGTTTTACATTTTCACTACCTTTTGCATACTTAAGTTCTCCTTGATTTCACTCCTGAATGGCCTAGCCTAATTTTGAAACTGTGCCCTGATCGACACCAGGGGAATAGTTTCTCTGTATCAATCCCACAAAACTCTTTTATCCTTTATGCACCTCAACCATATTTAGTAGTGCAGTACAGGGAGCACCAGCTATAGTGTTGGAGGATGAGGAAATCAACACACTTGATTTAAGAATTCCTGGATCCTGGCCCTCTCCTAGCTGACTGACATTATTTGAGGCAGTTGGAGGCTCCACATTCACATGTGCCAGGTCCCAGGCTAGTTTCTGCCCATCTATTCCAGATACATTGATTAGAAATAAAAAGTGGAAGAGATGTGAAAAGGGGTATGCTCTGCTCTTGTTCATTTTAAACTATTGCAGGGTTCATATTGTATAGTTTGTGCTTCACTCCTGCCCATGGCACAGCAAATAATATTTGTCAAGAACACAACTTTGAACAGCATTTTTTTAAGCTGCTGCCTTTCACCAAATTTCACCCATATAATTAAGAAATTCTAGCTTTTGTCAAACTCGCATACACTTGCATAATACACACTGCTGAACGAACAGCAGCGTTGTGATGGTGATTTCCAACATACCTCACTAAAATAGGAAAACACATCAGCCCGAAACTTCCTCAGAGTGCTGATCTCCAGCGAATTGCCGCTCTGGGTGGATTCACCCACGTTGAAATTCCAAAGCCCCTATCTCGTCTAACCGTCCTCACTCGGGCTGGGTGAGACAGGAGTTGAGAAGCACACCCCTGGCTGCATCTGTGAGAAGTAACTAGGGCTCGAATGAAAGGAATGCCCCCCCTTTTTTTTAAAAGGAGATGTTTAAAGGGAAAAGTTAAGTTTTAAAGGTAAGTAGTTCAGAAAAGTGGCAGAAGACCGGGAGTGAGGGGGTTTGGAGGGGAGCATGGGTAGGGGGAGGGGTGGGGGGAGACTACGAGGGCTTTGGGAAGTGATGAGAGGAGACTGGTAGGGAGAAGTGGGGGAGTATCCTCTAAATGTGACGCTGGAGAACCAGGAGTTATGGACCATCACTGATAGTAGCACAAAAATAAGTCAACCAAGTATCTCCAAGACTTCTCTTTAGAGGTGGAATTCATCTTGAAGCCAATAGGTTATCCTATTTGTAACCTCTTCATCTTTGATTTTACAGGAGAGAAGTACGAATTACATGCAGGAACAGAATCAACTCCTAGTGTGGTGGTCCATGTCTGTGATAGTGAAGCAGAAGATGAGGATGAACCGAAGAATTCTCCAAAACCAAAAATAATTCAAACCAGGCGCCCTGATCTGCCACCAGCAATGTCCAATTGAAACACTGGTGTACACTTTCAGTCAAGTATCATCTAGTGCTCTCTGCTACAGCCGTGCTCTATTGAAAGGAAGGTTTGTCTGTCAGTCACAGGAGCATTTGTTTTAAGCCCCCGATTGTGTTTCTAAGGCCTACCAAAATAGGATGGAAGGAGTTACTCTGTGAATGCCTGTTTGCAACATACAAACTAGTGTCTGATCATATCATAAAGCATCCATTTATGTCAGAATGACATTAGTAAAACCCACAAATAATTGAAAAGCTTGGCATTATAATTCCAAGATAAATTACATCTCAGTGATTCAGAACCTAGTAACCTAATGTTCTAAATGATTTGATATAAATGCTTGATCCAACTTTAGATTAGATCTTAAGTCTTGAGGCATATTGTGCTTACATCTACCGTGTTCTCTGACTTGGTTAGAAACTGAAAAGGTTAATGAATAGTCTTACTTTTACTTTTTACTTTTTTGGCACTGAGTTGCCAATGACATCCTTGATGAAAATCCTGTGAGACTATTTGTAGAAAACGCATAGGCAACACTAGGGGAAAGACTAATTTTCATTTATATCAATGCGCAGTACATAATGTCAGCATCTTCTAATATAATCTAGTGAAAGGGTGTAACTGTAATTTGTATTTTATCACTCTGTTTTAATATTGATACAATGTACTGATTGAAGCTATATACAATATACTTATTAAAACAAAAACGAATGATAACATGAGTATAAAGGCAGATAGATAAATAAGTATTATCACAGTCATGTGTTTTCCAGTCTGCACTTATCTTTCCAGAATAAGTATCAATAGACCATATTATGATATCACCTGCTGCACTGAAGGTCCCCTATTGTGCTGCTACATGACAGATTTATGCTTCAATCTGTGCAAGGTGACCCGTTATTCCATACTGTGGTATACATTAAAAAAAATGAAATTTCCGTAAACATAGGATTTTTAAAAACTTTTGACATTTTCTTATATTGTGCTACTTAACATTAGTAACATACACTTCAGCATGACAATCAGAGGTGTCCAAGTATCTGCTTGGAAGAATATGGTCTATAAGTTACTTAATGTTGTAATGATAAAAGGCGCACTTCATCCCTTTGGGGGTGTAGATTCTAGTAACATAATCGAATAAACCTAAAAACTACACTGAACTCTATCACTATTCAGAACAAATAAATTAGCCTTTTCGATTCTACTCCATTATGAGAAATACAGACAATATTTAACATAAGTTAGATAAACTGGGTTAGAAACCAGTGTAAAATAAACTAAATTTTATGCTTTTCAATCATATTTTCAGTTTTCATGTAACAATATTTGTAATAGCTATCAACTTTAATACCATAAGTATTGCTTTTATCTGGTTAAGCACATATTTTGCTTTGCTCAGTTAATCGTATCTCTCAAAGATGATGAAAAATATGTAATGACCATTGTGTTTAATGTATAAGTAAGTGCTTCTGTGGTGTTCCAACTTGTTGTGAGAAACAACTTTCTTGCTGGGTTTCTGCTCAGTCTTTCAATTCAGCTACTATACTTTCATGGATTTTCCTTTTTAAAACCACATGAAGGAAAATGCTGATAGGGAAAGATATTGGGATTAGGTTGCCTGTATACAAAAATGCCCCAAAGGAAAATGGAGAAAATGATGCTAAAAGGATATAAAAAGGAGCCAGTGAATAAATCCACTGTTAAGATGTGGCCATTCTGAATGAAGAAATATTGCAAGCTAAAACAGTCAAACCTCATTGCACCAAAACAATGATTTAAATATCTATAGGCGCCAATCCCACGAAACTCCATTAAAGTGAAGAAATCTGTGATTTCCAATGACAATGTTGGACCCCCCCATTCAGATGGTTTTTTGATGATCATTGTTATTTGAACTCAATTCTGCTCAGCTTTGGCATTTTTAAAATCTAATCCAAGCCAAAATAACCAAGTCTGGAGGCATTCTACTGCCAAAATGATTTGTCTTAGTCATCCTGGAAGTAGTTCCATGGATCACAGTTATATCTGAAGTCAAAAATGCTCAAGAGCCCCTTCCTGAAATGCAGACCTGCAAAACTAAAGAAACAATTAGCCAGTAATAATGAGATTTGACTGCTTTTTCCAAGTACCTAGAGCTTTTGTGTATAGTTAGAATATTAATATTATGAGTAATACTAGTGTTGGACATTGTCTGTGTTATTACTTGTCTTTGCCACTGAATGGGTGCTAGTAATAATACTTTATAAATTAATTGCCTTATATATGTATGTCTGGTATATATCTGTTATATGGGTTGTGCACAGAACTGTGTCTTATTGTTCAAAATTGTGATCATTGTGACGGAATTGTACCTGTGCCTTCTCTAAGATTTTGCAAAAGGCACACACTCACAAACACAACTTAACTTTAAAAATCCCTTTACTCAAATATAACCGACTCTTTAGACACAAGTTGAAAATTTTTGTGATTAAATAATCATGATTATTTGTCATATAAAGCAATGGTTTCATTAAGTCTCTTTTTTAAAAATATTATTTTTATTGTTTCTGTAACATAGCATTGTCCTTGCAAGAGGTCTATTGTGTGTTAGTTTGTGTACCAACTAAGCTGTGTTTCGCTACTAATCACACTGCACCTTATTAGGTTATTGCTTTTTAGGGGGCTCTTGTACAGATGCCCCCATGAATGTCAGAACACACTTAATGAACACCCCAAGGTGATTGTAACCTTTCAGGAGTGTTGAAATGAAAAGCAAGGTTTTCAAGTAAATAAAAAGTTCTTCGTATTTCCATAGTACTGCTTTGTTACGAATTTTTGAACTTGCATCTAAAATGTCAACATACAATAGGTACAATTAGCATAACTTGGTAAATGTTTAGCACTTGTCCAATTACATCTCTTTCCTAACATTTGAAAAACAGTTTAAGGATTGTGGTGGACCAAATATCAAAACGTTATTTGCTTATTTCAGGAATAGTACAAAACAAAGAATGTTTGGGGTGTTTAATTTATTGCATTTCTACATACATCCATCAGTGTTGAAAGTGCAGAATATTTAATCTTGAAGACATGCGACAAAAGCATGAAATACGAAGGGGTGGAAGTTGCAACATATCAGTGCAACATATGGAAAACGTGGATAAAAATGACCAATTTTGCAGAGTTGTGATCGGTGTCAAGACCCATCTATAATTTTCAGGCATTCAGGGTGTTCACCTAAAACAGATGTTAGGGCCCTTGCATAAGGCAATAAGGAGTCCAAGGCCAGATTTAGGATCTGTCTGAGAAATTGAGCTAATTTGAGTAGATTAGGCACTGGGCCTGTGCCACTCGAGATTTCATGGCGTGGATGGTGCCCTAGGAGTTGGCCACCATCGAAAAGCTAAGGTTTATTTATTTTTTCCCAAAATTATTTAGATGCGCCCTGAAGCCCAATTTCAGTCTTCCTGGTTTGGACACACATGATGGTCACATTTCCACATTCATACACAAAGCTGGGAGACAATAAACCTCTGCCCCTAAGAATGAATAAAGGCAATTAAAGCCTACAGGCTATTCAGAAAAACTAGGGAAGAATTCTACCAAGCCCCCATCGGTGGGTTTGATGGCAGGCATAGGGGCAGAATATGATGGGTGGGCCAGAAATCGGTTTCACATCAATGTGAATTTACAGCAGGATCCTCCACAGGTACCTGCGATGATGGGTCAGAAAACCTGCCAGAGGCTGGCTCGAACCTCATTTGCATCCCATAGTATGCAGATATTGGGACTGATCTGAACTATGCCTGAGGCTAATTATGGAGTTCGCTATGGAGGCTGCTCACAATCCTGGACCCTGGTCAGGGGTGCACCTGCAGGTGAATCTTCCAGATTTGATGTTCTGGAGAGTTTTCATCTTCCGGCCTCAGAATGTTCCTGGAGATCCATCTTCATTTTCAAAAAGTCTATCTCCTGGTCTCAGAGTGCTTCCAGAGATCCATCCTCACTTGCAGATAGTCCACCTTCAAGAGTGGGTCAGTGATGTTGGGCGCTTTTTCAATATAGCACCCAGATATGACAGTGCACTAAACACCATTCAGGCATGCGGCACGGTAGCACAGTGGTTAGCACTGCTGCTTCACGGCTCCAGGGACCTGGGTTCGATTCCCAGCTTGGGTCACTGTCTGTGTGGAGTTTGCACATTCTCCTCGTGTCAGCGTGGGTTTCCTCCGGGTGCTCTGGTTACCTCCCACAGTCCAAAGACGTGCGGGTTAGGTTGATTGGCCATGCTAAAAAAAAAATGCCCCTTAGAGTCCTAAGATGCATAGGTTAGAGGGATTAGTGGGTGGATATGGGGGTAGGGCCTGGGTGGGATTGTGGTCGGTGCAAATTCGATGGGCCTAATGGGCTTTTTCTGCACTGTAGGGTTTCTATGATTCTATGCCCTGCTACTCAATATGGCGTAGAACACCCAGGTTCATAATTAATGAGTTTAAGACTGGAAGATTTGACAGGTTTTAGATGATTCATACAAACATGGGAATTAGAAGGAGGAATAATCCACTCGGCCCCTCGGGCCTGCTCCACCATTGAATAGGATCACGTCTGATCTGCTTGTAACATCAAACCCACATTCCTGCCCACCCCTGATAACATTTCACTCCCTTATTAATCAAGAATCTATCTAGCTCTGCCTTGAAAATATTCAAAGACTCTGTTTCCACTGCTTTTTGAGGAAGAGAGTTCCAGAGACTCACGACTCAGAGAAAAAATGAGCGACCCCTTATTTTTTTAAAAAGTGACCCCCAGGTTCGAGATTCTCTGACAAGAGGAAATATCCTCTCCACATCCACCCTGTCAACTCATCAGTATCTTAAAAGATTTTGATCTAGGCATCTCGTCCTCCTCCAAATTCTCACCGAAGCGTGGCGACTAGGGGATTTTCACAGTAACTTAATTGCAGTGTTAATGTAAGCCTACTTTTGACATTAACAAATAAACTTTAGCTTTAAACTTTGGATACAAACCTAACCTCTCCAACCTTTCCTCATAATACAACTCGTCCATTCCAGGTGTTAGTCTAGTAAACCTTCTCTGAACTCCCAGCCTCTGCAGCGGGAAACAGTCCATGTGGTTGCTCTGAGCCTCAAAATGGGAGTATTCTGCCCTTAAAAATTGAAAAGCAAAACAAGGGCCATTATTTTCTCTCTCATTTTAAAAAAACATAGAAGCATAAATATAGAAGCAAGGCAGTAGAACAAGATTTGTCTCTATTCTACACCCTTATAATATCCCATCCGTGACATTTGGAGATGGGAGGGAAGGGATTTAATGTACCTTAATGAAATTTAGGTCTTTTGGAAAACAATGATGGGAAATACTGTGTTGATTTATCAATTCGGGTTCTGAACAAAAATGTGACCACAACCTCCAATTGAGTAATCACAAATCAACATAACATATGGGAACAATTCTAAAACTGCTGTCATGTTGGGTTTTTTGGTACTGTTCCCTAGAGTATGGATTGTTTCTGACTGGCGGATACATCAAAATAGATGTACTGAAGTTTGTAAGCTGGATAGACAGGAAAACTTGGATTTTGAGTTCCTGACATGACGGGAGCAGGGATATAGGAAGACTATAATTAAGTGTATATTTATCATCTATAATTAAGTCTGTAAGTGAATTTTTAAACTCAGCCACAACATTAAGATGTTGAGCTGGATTTGTAATCAGTCACAAAGCAATGGCACTCTCTATTGACAGTAAGAAGTCTCACAACACCAGGTTAAAGTCCAACAGGTTTATTTGGTAGCAAAAACCACTCGTGGCTACCAAATAAACCTGTTGGACTTTAACCTGGTGTTGTGAGACTTCTTACAGTGTTCACCCCAGTCCAACGCTGGCATCTCCACATCATGACTCTCTATTGACCTCAAAGAAAGTTGCCCAAAAGATCTAGAAATTTCTGGGGTGCAAACTTCCTTTTCCCAACATTAGTTTATTTATTGTACCAAATCAAGGGAATATCCAGGCATCCTGATAAAAGTGATATCAACAAATTACTACATAAGCTTTGCCCTCCATAAAAAAGAAGACAAATATAATCCAGCCAATTACCAGCCCAACAATTTACTCTCAATTACCAATGTGTTGTTGATAGTGCTATTAAGCAGCACTCACTCAGCAATAACCTACTCACCAAAGCTCAGTTTGGGTTGTGCAAGTGCTACTTGACTTCAGAGCTCATTATAGCCTTTGTGCAAACATGGACAAAAGAGCTGAATTCAAAAGGTAAGATAAGAGTGACTGCACTTGACATCAAGGCAGCATTTGACTGAGTCTTACACCAGGGGGCCCTAGCAATACTGAAGTCAATGGGAATTGGGAAAACCTCTTCACCAGTTGGAAACATACTTGACACAAAGGAAGTTGATTGTGGTTGCTGGAGGCCAATAATTGTATTCCCAGCTCATGGCTGCAGGGGTTTCTTAGGTTAGTGTCCTAGGTCTAACCACCTTCAGCAGCTTCATCAATAATCCCATCTCCATTATTATTTCAGAAGTGGGGTTGTCGAATGATGATTAAAAAGTGTTCAGTACCATTTGCAACTCCCCAGATACTGAAGCAGTCTATGACCATATGCAGAAAGATCTGCACAATACTCCTGGGCTAATGAGTGGCTGATTATATTTGCATCACTAGGTAATAACCACCTTCAGCAAGAGGGAATTTAACTGTATCCCCTTGACATTCAATGGCATTACCCCCACCATCAACATCCTGGGGGCCAACATTGACCAGAAACTAACTGCAGCAACCATATAAATATTGTGGCTACAAGAGCAGTTAGGAGTGTGGGAATTCTGCAGTGAGCAACTGACCTTCTGACATCCCAAAGCCTGTCCACTGTCTACAAAGCACAAGTAAGAAATGTAATGGACTCTCCACTTGCCTGGATGAGTGCAACTCCAACAACACTCAAGAAGCTCAACAGCATCTAGGGTAAAATAACCATTGGATCAGCAACCCATCCACCACCAATGCATAATGGCAGCCATGTGTACTCTCTGCCAAGGTGTAGTGCAGCAACTCATCAAGGCTCCTTCAATATCACCCTCCAAATTTGTAGCCTCTATCATCTAATAAAAACAAGAGAAATGAGCCCATCAAACCCAAGTACATGCAAGTTCCCCTCTCAGTCACACTGCAGCCTCACTTGGAACTTTATCGCCATTCCTTCTATGTCACTGGGTAAAAATCCTGGAACACCCTTCCTAACAGCACTGTGCGTGCACCACACCACAAGAACTGCAGTGATTCAAAAAAGCAGCTCATCACCACTTCTCAAGGGCAATAATGGATGAACAACAAATATTTCCTTAGCCAACGAGATTCCTATCCCATTAATTAATTTTTAAACAGCAAGGTAACCAAATAAGCTAGTTGAAGCATCCTCAATAATTGGGAAGGTAAAAGTACTGAATCACGTCATTTTTCATTTTTAAATTTTATAGATATTTATAAACTATCTCATCCAGGCAAGTGGAGAGTCCATTACATTTCTTACTTGTGGAGGGTGATATTGAAGGAGCCTTGATTGGGACATACACATGGGGTTAAGGTATTTGCTAAAATATAAAGAACTTTAAAAAATATACTATTTTAAAAATATGTTGATTTTCTTTATGGGATGTGGGCATTTGTTGCCTATCTCTAATTGCCCAAACTGAGTGGTTCACTAGGCCATTTCAGAGGGCAGTTAAGAATGGTCTAGTCTCACATGTGGGCGGCACAGTGATTAGCACTGCTGCCTCACAGTTCCAAGGACCCGGGTTCGATTATCGGCTTGGGAAAGCACAGAAGTAGAATCATTATGACCATTTCCTCTACCCTGTAACACCATTATGTTATGTATACTTTTTGTCCATTTTATACCATTGGTTTTCTACAAAGAGACATCTGCAGTTCACATTGTTACACAGAAACATAGAAACTATAAGCAGGAGTAGGCCATTCGGCCCTTCAAGCCTGCTCAACCATTCATTTTGATCATGGTTGATCATCAAATTCAATATCCTGATCCCCCCTTCCTCCCATATCCCTTGATCCCTTTGGCCCCAAGAGTGATATCTAATTTCTTCTTGAAATCAGACAACGTTTTGGCCTCAACTACATTCTGTGGTAGTGAATTCCACACATTCACCACCCTCTGGGTGAAGAAATTACTCCTCACCTCAGTTCTAAAATGTTTACCCCTTATCCTCAAACTTTGACCCTTTTCTGGACTCCCCCAGCATTGGGAACATTCTTTCTGAATCTACTCTGTCTAACCCTGTTAGAACTTTATAAGTTTCTATGAGATCCCCTCTCACTCTTCTAAACTCCAGTGAATACAACCCTAACTGAACTAGGGGGGGAATCTTACCATTTTGAGTCTAAGTGCCGGATCTGGGCGTCAAATAGATCCGCGCCTGGAATCCTCTTTCCAGCGCGCCCATACGCATTTTGCCGGCTCCGGTCTGATTTACGCTGTGGGCGGGGCTTAGCGCTGGCGGACCGATCGGAGCTCTGAACTGTGCATGCGCAGTTTGAAATAAATATGACAGAGCGCGCCCGGGTGCGAGAAAAAAAAAGCAGAAAGCGGAGAGAGCGGCTCTCTGACGTTCATCCTCTGGTCGGGGGGGGGGGGGGGGGGGGGGGGGGGAGTGGGAGGGGAGGGGGTGTGACCGATCATTCCCTGGGGGGGGTGGGAGGAGAGGGGGTGTGACCGACATTCCCTGGGGTGGGGAGGAGAGGGGGTGTGATGTATCATCCCCTGGGGGGGGGGAGGAGAGGGGGTGTGACCGATCATCCCCTGGAGGGGGGGAAGGAGAGGGGGTGTGACGTCTCATCCTCTGGTCGGAGGGGTTGCGCTGCCTGTCTGCGGCCGATCCCTCCTGGCACCATCACTGGTACACTACCAGCCACAGCCATCTCTCCCGCTCCCTCGCACCTGCAGGGAAGAGTAATCTGTGGCTGGTAGTGTACCAGTGATGGTGCCAGGAGGGATCGGCCGCAGACAGGCAGCGGAACCCCCCGACCAGAGGATGAGACATCACACCCCCTCTCCTCCCCCCTGCCAGGGGATGATCTGTCACACCCCCTCCCCTCCCCTCCCCCCCCCCCGCCCCCAGGGGATGATACGTCACACCCCCTCTCCTCCTCCCACCCCCCTCCCGCCCCGACCAGAGGATGACCTGGGTCAGGGAGCCGTTGCAGTCTCTGACCCCGCTCTTCGGAGGCTGCAGCGGCGACTTCAGACTTTTATTTTGCAGGTCGGTAACAGCGCGAACACGGATCGGGCCAGAAGACGGTAAAGTGGGATTTGGCGGTCGAGTTGGGCGCGCGGTTCATTAAGTCAATTTAAGTGCATGCAAATGCATTTAAATCGTCGGGCTGCCCGATTCGGGCGCGCACCGGACCCGCGCCGGAATCGGGTGTCAGTAAAGCCGCGATCTGCTCGGAATTGGGTGCAGATCGCAGTATAGGCCCGACGCCCAACTTTACTGCGATTTCGCGCCAAGTTTTGGTAAAATCAGGCCCTTAGTCTCCCCTTATATGACAGACCTGCCATCCCAGAAATCAGCCTGGTAAACCTTCGCTGTACTCCCTCTATAGCAAGGACATCCTTCCTCAGATAAGGACACCAAAACTGCACACAATACTCCAGGTGTGGCCTTACCAACATGCTATACAATTGCAGCAAAACACCCCTATCACAATACTCAAATTCTCTTGCTATGAAGGCCAACATACCATTTGCCTTCTTTACTGCCTGCTCTACCTGCTTGCTTACTTTCAACGACTAATGCAAGAGGATTCCAAGATCTCATTGAGTATCCACCTTTCTCAATTTATACCCATTCAAGTAATAATCTGTCTTCCTATTATTGCTACCAAAATGGATAACATCACATTTGTCCACATTGTACTGCATCTGTCATGCAGATGTCCACACATTCAGCCTGTCCAAATCACACTGAAGCATCTCTGCATCCTCCTCACAGCTCACCCTCCCACCCAACTTTACATCATCTGCAAATTTGGAGATAATACATTCAATTCCCTCTTCCAAATCATTAATATATAATGTGAACAGTTAGGGTCCTAGCACAGATCCCTGCAGAATTCCACTAGTCAATGACTGCCAATCAGAAAAAGACCCATTTATGCCAACTCTTTGCTTCTTATCTGCTCACCAGATTTCTATCCATTTCAAGACATTGCCTGCAATCACATGTGCTTTAACTTTACATAGTAGTCTGTTATGTAAGACCTTGTCGAAAGCCTTCTGATTGTCTAAATAAACCACATCCACTGGTTCTCCTCAGTCACATCAAAGAATGCCAATAGATTTGTCAAGTATGATTTCCCTTTTGTAAATCCATGCTGACTTTGTCTGATTATACCACTGCCTTCCAAATGCTGAGTTATGAAATCCTTGATAATGGACACTAGCAACTTTCTCAGTACCAACATTAGGCTCACTGGTCTATAGTTCCCTGTTTTCTCCCTACCTCCC
This sequence comes from Mustelus asterias, assembly GCF_964213995.1. Taxonomy (NCBI): domain Eukaryota; kingdom Metazoa; phylum Chordata; class Chondrichthyes; order Carcharhiniformes; family Triakidae; genus Mustelus; species Mustelus asterias. The sequence goes on from NC_135805.1 coordinate 81,753,697, forward strand.
TTTTAGAAAGCAGGCTTACATTAGCCACCCTCCAATTTGCAGTAATTATTCAAGAGTCCAAAGAATTTTGGAAAATAACCACCAATGGATCTATTATTTCCAGGGCCACTTTAAGTACTCTGGGATGAAAATTATCAGGACCTGGAGAGTTATCCACTTTCAATCCCATCACTTTCCCCAAAACCATTTCTCTACTAATGCTGATTTCCTTCAGCTCCTCACTAAAACATGTTTCTCTCAGCATTTCTGGTACATTATTCATGCCTTCGTTTGTGAAGACTGAAGCAAAGTATAAATTTAATTCCTCAGGCATTTCTTTATGCCCCGTTATGAATTATCCCGTTTCTGACTGTAAGAGGTCTACATTGACATACACACATTTACATACGTATAGAAACTTTTACAGTCAGTTTTTCTATTCCCCTCTAGCTTACTTTCATATCTATTTTTCCCTTCTTAATCAATCCCTTGGATCTCCTTTGCTGAATTTAAACTGCTCCCAATCCTCAGACATATTGCTTTTTCTTGCCAATTTGTAAGCTTCTTCCTTGAATCTGAGACTATCTCGAAATTCCCTTGTAAGCCATGGTTTGGCCACAATTCCCATACCACTCTTGCGCCAAACAGGAATTAACAACTTCTGGAGTTCACCTTTTCGTTCTTTAAATGCCTGCCATTGCCTGACCGCTGTCTTTCCTTTCAGTAATGTTTCCCAGTCCATCATGGCCCAATTCATGCCTCATATCATCATAGTTACCTTTATTGAGATTCAGGGCACTGGTCTCAGAATCAATGACATCACTATCCACCTTGACAAAGAATTCTACCATATTATGGTCACTCATCCCCAAGGGTTCTCTCACAATAGATTGCCAACTAATCCTTTCTCATTGCACAACACCCAGTCCAAGATGCCCTGCTCCCTTGCTGATGTTAATGGGATTCTTAATTTATAACTGCTGAGCTCATGCAATGACAAAACATGCAGCAGAGCAACATTTATGTGTGCTTCAAATTTTATCCTCTGTCTTCTCTGCTCAAAGTCAGGTCCAACCCAAAGTACCACAACCTCCACTACAAGTAGGGTAAGGAGGCTGGTCCCAAATTCACCACCTGGAACAGGTACCAATCTGATCAGTCCAACTGCAGTGGCAACATACATTTTTACATTCACATTGTCACCTAGAGCTATAGATAGCCTCTCGATGGTAGGGGCTTCAATTTCTTTCCATCACACAGCTGATCAACAATCTCTCCCACTCTTATCCACCACTTTGGAAGGATTTACAAGCTGATACTCAGCCTGTTTGGCACATTAGCAACACATGCAGGTCATCAAGTACTGAAGTGGACTTGAACCCCAAACCTTTGGATCAGAGGCGCTACACATTGTGCCACAAGACCCCACTCTCTGACGAGCCCAATGCTTTGTTCATGTATTCGACTCCACCAACAGTGACTACTAATAAAATAGTCAGTTGAAAAAAGAACTGTCCTTTATTAAACCAAAACAGTATCATCCCCAAAAGCTTCACTGCACTATCAACAGCACAGGCTTTTCTGCATTCTTGCCCTCTTCAAAGAAAGAACGATTTATTAAACGTATATAGTGATTTTAAAAAAACATTGGCGATATTGTCTGTGTGCCACAAATCTATTTAATGTAAATAGTGTTTTTATGTAAATGAAAAATACAATCCTACAAGACAATGGAAAAACATTTGGGATAGAATTTTCTTGCGAATGGGTTTTCAAGTAGGATGGCCTGTAAAATCGTTGGGTGTCTGTCCTGCCACCAACCTGGCTGTGATTTATCAGGTGAAGGGCAAGACCTTGGGCAGTGTGCCCACCCTTGCAGCAATTGAGACTCTTAAGTGGCCACTTAAATGCTTCCTCCTACCTTGCCACCATTGTTTGGCTGATGGGAGAAGGTCGGCGACAGGCAGATCAGCCTATTTGAGCTCGATGGGGTAAAGGTGGCTGGGTGTCTCCTTCATTAAGTTTATTTATTAGTGTCACAAGTAGGCTTAAATTAACACTGCAGTGAAAATCCCCTAGTTGCCACACTCCGGCGCCTATTTGGGTACACTGAGGGAGAATTTAGCATGGCCAATGCACCTAACCAGCACGTCTTTCAGACTGTGGGAGGAAACCAGAGCACCCGGAGGAAACCCACACAGACACGGGGAGAACATGCAGACTCCACACAGACAGTGACCCAAGCCGGAAATTGAACCCCGGTCCCTGGCACTGTGAGGCAGCAGTGCTAACCACTGTGCCACCGTGCCACCACAGGACTCCCCATTCTGATTGGATGGCCACCCCTAGGATCTGTACCTCTTCCCTGGGTTTCTCCTCCTTCCCTGGCTTGTGCAATCTGATCCCCACCCTCCCTCAACCTACTCCATCTGGAATCTCCTATTCTGGCCTTGCCCAGAACCTTTCAACTTACCTGTCATCCTGACTCTCCTTAGGGACCGGATACAGAGGAGTTCTTCCAGGGGTCTGCAGAAAAAAATAATTTAAGTTTGACATTTACTGTTTTATTCCAAAATGAGTTTTCATTTCACAGCATGGAATTGCAATTTTGCTCTCCTGACAAGGAAATGAACAGGGATGAACTGTACACATAAACTGATTTCACATTCGTAAAGTGGACCCAGGGAAATCTGATTTCCAGGTGAATGATGTTTTAAACAATCTCACTACTGTCAGAATCGGAGTCCAGGCTTAACCTCACACAATTATTGCAAGTGTTGCCCACTGCCTGCAAAGATTGAATGAAGAATTCAATGAACTTCTAAACAATTACAACAACTTACATTTATATAGTACATTTGAAGTAATGAAACGCCCCAAGGCACTTGGCAAGAGCAACGTAAAGCATAGTATGAAGCAATATAAAACATAATATGACACTGAATTATAAAAGGAGAAATTAGGTTTTAGGTGACAAAAAGTTCAATCGGTGCCTTAAAGGAAGAAAGCGAGATAAAGAGATGGGAGATACAGGGGAGATATACCTGAGCTTTGGTTTCAGCAACTAAAGGTATGGACATCGCTGGTGGAGTGATTAAAATGGGGATGCACAGGAGACCAGAATTAAAGAATCAGTCCAGATATTTGGAAGGGTTGTGGGGCTGAAGGAAATTGTAGAGATAGGGAGGGGCTTTGTAAATGAAAATGAGAATTTTAAAATCAATTAGACTGAGAACCAATGTAGGTCAGAAAGCACAGGGGTGATAGGAGAACGAGACTTGGTGTGAGTTATGACAAAGATTGTGATTTATTGAGTTATGGCCAGAACTTATTCAAAGCTAGGAAATCCCTTTAACTGTTTTCAGAGTCTTCTTTAAAGAATTACAGCTGTTTGAAGCTTTAGCACCAATTTTAATCTCTTTATGCGTAAACTACCTAGAGAAGAAGAGCTTTTAATTTGTAATCTTGTTTTCCTTTTAAGGAGCTAAATTGAAGAATATATTTTATATATATATATATAATTCATGTACATTATATGATATTATTGAGCCAACTTTTTTTTAAAAAGACACAAGTTCAGTGTGTTTATGTAAAATAAATTACATTCAATTTTTATTGCTATTTATTCACTTATTCATCTTTTCTCAAATAAATTTGCCAAATAGGTTAAACCTAAAACAATCTCTGTTGTTATGTTGCTTTACAATGGACAAACATCCAATCAAAGGAGTAGGAAAACTCCAGTATTTCAAATAATTAACCAAAAAGTTATTTGTTACGTTGGGGACATTACCAAAAGTTTACCTCATTAATATTTTCTCAAAGTCATAGCGAGATGAACTCGCCTTTAAGAGTAAGCTAAAAGACAGGAGTCAAAAATCCAGAATAAAAGCATAGGAAAGACCCCAGCCATGTAATATGTTCCTATAATTGCATAGCTCTCTGACACCAACAGTCAGACATGAAGAATGGCAGACAAAATTTCTGAAAAGATCATGGGCCTCAAACATTAACTGAGCATTTTCTGTTTATTTTATGAAGAAAGACTAGTTGGGTAATGTCTTAAAGGGTTGTTGGTGCCAGTGGAACCATTAGCAAGATTGTCGCTGTTTTCAGGACAAAGTATGAGAAAGTTCCAAAACATAAAGATTTTCTGTGAGGATTGGGTCAACTGTGAACAACTTTGACTTCTGCTGTAGAATGACTGACCTCTTGTGGATACCAATTGTATAACACCTTCAACTTCAAATTGCTTCAAGTGATATATTTTTCACTGCCAGCATGCAAAATATAATTAGCTGATGTATTTGAAACAGCAATTAAATAATTAGTTGGCATTTCCATGTATTTATATTTTAAATGAATTATCTTAAAATTTACAAGCTTTACTAAATTAATTCTGGTTTAAGACTGAAGTGCTGTTCAAAGATTAGTCAGATCAATGTGCATATTTTAATATATTTTTATAAACTTTCAGTTAATTTTTAGTTCAACTGTTAGGACAGATTTGCATTGTCAGCTTATGGCTATTGGTAACCTGAATTATTGCTGCGTAAGTATCTTTTTATAGATCACACCCCAAGTATGAGCCAGAAAAGGATTTTAAGGACATATTCCTATTATCTGCCATTTTCCTCACCAAAAAATACGAAGCAAGCTATTCCTTAAATTTGTATAAAATGGAGCAGGGCAGAATATTCCTTAATAAAATCAATGAAATTAATTATAATATTTTTCATTTTGTTTTGAATGGAAGTACTAAAATACAGTTTTCCCTATGGCTTTTACAATTATTACATGTATTTAAATATGATAACAAAATGCTTACTGCCCATATGCTTTCACACTAATAGTTATTATTATAATCATCAGTGACATGGCATACAGTGATATGGTGAAATAAACTTTACCAGGCACATATTAAGAATGTAAGGAACAGCAGAGGATGGCTAAAAAACTAATAAGGAGGAAAAAATAGAGTATCAGAGAAAGCAAGCCAGAAATATAAAAACAAATTGTAAGAGTTTTTGTAAATGTTTAAGAAAGAAAGGAGTCAACAAAGTGAGCATTGGGTCCTGTAGAAAGTGAGTTTGGAAAATTGATAATGGAAAACAAGGAGATAGCAGTTTAATTGAATGGATATTTTACATTAGTCTTCACTATTGAGGATACAAGCAAAAACCCAGAAGCAGCTATAAACCAGGAAATAGAAGGGAGGGAGGAACACAGGAAAATTACAGTCAGGACAGAAGTGGCACTGAGTAAATGATTGGGTTTGTGGGCTGACAAGAGCTGAGTCCTGATGAACTTGATCCTTGGTCTTAAAAGAAGAGTCTGGTGAGATTGATGCATTGGTTTTACTTTTCCAAAACTCCCTAGATTTGGGGAATGTCCCATTAGATTGGAAGATAGCAAATATCATTCCACTATTGTCGCTGGACGAGTAATCCAGAGACGCAGGATAATTTTCTGGGGACCCAGGTTTGAATCCCACCATGGCAAATGATGACATTTGAATTCAATAAAAGTCTGGAATTAAGAATCTCCTGATGACCATGAAACCATTGTCGATTGTCATGAAAACCCAAAACCCATCCAGTTCACTAATGTCTTTTAGGGAAGGAAATCTGCCACCCTTACCAGCTCTGGCCTACTTGTGACTCCAGATCCACAGCAATGTGGTTGACCCTCAAATGGAAGACAGTTAGTGGTGGGCAATAAATGCTGGCCCAGCCAGCGACGTGTATATCCTGTAAAATGAATAAACAAAATTCAAAAAGGGAGGGAGATGAAAATCAGGACAATGGTTATCAATAAGTTCATTAATGAATCTAATTGACATCCTATTGCCATACACAGACACATACACATATAAACACACAGACAGACACAGACCCACACACTTACAGACACATACACACACTGATACAACATAAACATTCATATCATAGCTGAGGAAAGTTCGAGTTCAATATAAAAAAGTTTAAATAATATAGGGTTAAGTATCCTTTGATTATTCTTGAGGTGTAGATTTTTAAATGTTGTGGCTGACTTAGATGAATTAGTTTTGAGGAAGCGGTCAGATATCGACGATGGTGCAATTATTAAGAGATGTCAGTTTGCTGGTAGATTTTCAGTAACGTTGACTTCTGAATTGGGTAATACACTTGTTCCAAAAGAGAGAGAGAGTCTGTTTCCTCTGCTGACATTTGTTTTTTAGCTTCACCCTGCGAGGTGACCTTGCATTTTTAAGTTGTTTGTTCTGCCTCATAAGAACATAAGAACTAGGAGCAGGAATAGGCCATCTGGCCCCTCAAGCCTGCGCCGCCCTTCAATAAGATCATGGCTGATCTTTTTGTAGACTCAGCTCCACTTACCTGCCCGCTCACCATAACCCTTAATTCCTTTACTGTTCAAAAATGTATCTATCCTTGCCTTAAAAACATTCAATGAGGTCGCCTCAACTGCTTCACTGGGCAGGGAATTCCACAGAGTCACAACCCTTTGTGTGAAGAAGTTCGTCCTCAACTCAGTCCTAAATCTGCTTCCCCTTATTTTGAGGCTATGCCCCCTAGTTCTAGTTTCACCCTCCAGTGGAAACAACTTCCCTGATTCTATCTTATCTATTCCCTTCATAATCTTATATGTTTCTATAAGATCTCCCCTCATTCTTCTGAATTCCAATGAGTATAGCCCCAGTCTACTCAATCTCTCCTCGTAAGCCAACCCTCTCAACTCTGGAATCAACCTAGTGAATCTCCTCTGCACTCCCTCTAGTGCCAGTATATCCTTTCTCAAGTAAGGAGACCAAAACTGTACACAGTACTCCAGGTGTGGTCTCAGCAGCACCTTATACAGCTGCAACATAATCTCGCTGTTTTTAAACTCCATCCCTCTAGCAATGAAGGACAAAATTCCATTTGCCTTCTTAATTACCTGCTGCACCTGCAAACCAACTCCTTGAAATTCCTGCACAAGGACATCCAGGTCCCTCTGCGCAGCAGCATGCTGCAATTTTTTACGATTTAAATAATAGTCCATTTTGCTGTTATTCCTACCAAAATGGATGACCTCACATTTACCAACATTGTACTCCATCTGCCAGACCCTCACCCACTCACTTAGATTATCTATATCCCTTGGCAGACTTTCAGCGTCCTCTGCACACTTTGCTCTTCCATCCATCTTAGTGTCATCTGCAAATTTTGACACACTACACTTGGTCCCCAACTCCAAATCATCTATGTAAATCGTAAACAATTGCGGTCCCAACACTGATCCCTGAGGAACACCACTAGTCACTGATCACCAACCAGAAAAACAACCATTTACCCCCACTCTTTGCTTTCTGTTAGTTAACTAATCCTCTATCCATGCTAATACATTACCCGTAACACCGTGCACCTTTATCTTATGTAGCAGTCTTTGGTGCGGCACCTTGTCAAATGCCTTCTGGAAATCTAGATACACCACATCCACAGGTTCCCCATTGTCCACTGCACATGTAATGTTCTCAAAGAATTCCACCAAATTAGTCAAACATGACCTGCCCTTCATGAACCCATGCTGCGTCTTACCAATGGGACAATTTATATCCAGATGTCTCGCTATTTCTTCCTTGATGATAGATTCAAGCATTTTCCCTACTGCAGAAGTTAAGCTAACCAGCCTATAGTTACCTGCCTTTTGTCTACCTCCTTTTTTAAACAGTGGCGTCACATTTGCTGTTTCCCAATCTGCGGGAACCACCCCAGAGTCCAGCGAATTTTGGTAAATTACCACTAGTGCATTTGCTATTTCTCCCGCCATCTCTTTTAATATCCTGGGATGCATTCCATCAGGACCAGGAGACTTGTCTAACTTTAGCCCCATTAACTTGCCCAACAATACCTCTTTCGTGATAATGATAATTTCCAGGTTCTCACCTGCTATAGCCTTCCTGTCATCAATTTTTGGCATGTTATTTGTGTCTTCCACTGTGAAGACCGACACAAAATACTTGTTCAATGTCTCAGCCATTTTCTCATTTCCAGTTATTACATCCCCCTTCTCGTCCTCTAAAGGACCAATGTTTACTTTCGCCACTCTTTTTCATTTTATATATTTGTAGAAACTTTTTCTATCTGTTGTTATATTCTGAGCGAGTTTACTCTCATAATCCTTTCTTTATAGCTTTTTTTCATGGCTTTCTGCTGATCCTTAAAGATTTCCCAATCCTCTAGGTTCCCACTAATCTTCGCCACCTTGTATGCCTCATCTCAAATCGCAAAATTTCCAGTCAGTTGAAAGTTAAAAAATTATAATTTTAAAATGAAAGGTGCAGAGCCTGGTAACAGGTCATGTTGCGATTGGCAGAAACAGTGAAGGATGAAGTATTCAAAGTGAAGACTGGTAAAGTGGAAGGTGAAGATGAGGGGAACCCTGTCAGGTTCTGCGCTGGAGGGGAAGGAGTGCGAGCAGAAGTGCGGAAATGGGACTGACAGGGTGGAGGGGAATCCTTGGTTATCAGAAGTAGTGCTGGAGACTGTTGCATTGTCAGAACGGATGAATGGAGATGGAAAAATGCAGGGAACACAGTCGCCACAGGAAGAGGACTGTAATAAAGTGTGGTCAGGGTAGCTGTGGGAGTCAGTGGATATTGGTGAAAATTATTTATGACTGCCAGCAACCACAGTATTTTGCCTTGGTCCTATCTGAATCCACTGCTTCTGACCAAATGCTTTTCAGAGTGAGATGCATTGATGGAATTTCAGAAGTGATATTGGGTGACCCCAAGTGACAAAGCCATTATCAGAGCAATTTATTACAAAATAGCCATCCCCAAATAGTTGCCATGAAGTTCTGATTCATGTTGATTATTGTGCTTGTGTGAGTAACTAAGATGAAATGTATAACAAGTACAATTGCTCTATGGGCTCTAAGCAGGGTCTATGCCATTTGTTTAGTGGTAACTTGGCTCCTTTAAGGGGGTGATCCTTTGAGGGCCATGCGATTGGGCCGAACCATTTGGAGAGGCTGTGTGGGAAGCCAAACCAATTGTGAGCAAGGGAACGCACCCTAGGACGGGGTGGAACCTCAGTTGGAGTCAGGGAGGAGGAGGAGCGAGTCAACATGTATTCCTCTGTCAAACCCTTACCTTGTATTAAATCAATTATTTGAAGGCACTTCGACTTTACTACATGTTTCCTCATTACCTAGAACCTGTTCCTCAAATGGAATCATGTCTTGCATTCCAGTTGCCCTCTCCAGTTGTGAACAGTTGTCTTCTGTTGTGTGCTACTCACTCCTTCAATTGCAGAAGGAATACATTCTGTTACAAAATGCGCATGGTATCTACCTCTCCTCACCAACACCATCTCCACCCCCATGCTCCCCCAACCCTGCCACCCTCCCCACTGCCCTCCAACCCAGCCCACAAATCCTGCTGGTAGCAATTGTCAAGACAGATATCTATAGTATGCCAGGCTGATATTAGGAGAAGTTGTCAGTGCTTTGTCCTGGAAAAGTGGAAAACCTCACTCCTCTGCTCCACTTTCTGCAACATGATCTATATATATATTGTTAGTGTCAAATAAGGAGTCTTATTTCTTCCATCTGAGCATTCAAATTGGCAGGCAATTTCCTCTATATAAATATGGACAGAAGACAAGCAGCTATACCCTGGCCCATAACTTACTTGGCGTGGCAATGAGCATTGGATTGCCACTCTGTGCTCAACTACTTACACAATTTTCCTTCTGATCCTGTCTCGCCCGACCTTCCGACTCAAGCTGGGTGAGATCCAAGCTTCACAGCTCATCCTTGAGGCCCAGCATGAGGTCCAACTCTGTCAATGTACAGGAGGACACGTCTCTTTTTTACAGCACTGGTTGCCATAAACCAGGTAAGTTAAAGGTCCCATTAAAGTTTAAAGATGTTTGACAGGCCAGGGAGAAGGAAAGTGTTGAAGGTAAGTGGACAGGATTTGGAGAGTGGAGGTGGTGGGGGGGTGTTGGGGGAATTGGAGGGGGGGGGGGTCAAACAAGGTGGGGGGTTAGATCTTAGGGGGGTATGGGGAGTTTATGGGGCTGACCAGACCTTGCTCATGGAAGGGAAATCAGACCTTGGGTTGAGCTGTTGGACTGGGTTGGGAATGGAGGGGAGATCAAGTTGGGTCAGCTTAGCACAGTTCGGGGTTAAGCAAGGGGGAACGGGTCACATTGGGCCTCTGGTGGTGTGGGGTCAGGGGCAGTCAGGTCAGGATGTGACCTCAGGTCCTGGGGCTCGGGCATTGGGGAGATATGGGGTGAGATTCAGGTCCATGGGAGGGAAGGAGTCCCACATGGGTGGAGAATACCATGAAGGCTTGGTTAGTCAGGGTGGGTTGGGGGGGAGTCCTCTGGGGGGGGGTTGAGGGTGTAGGAGAGTCCTGTGGCTGAGAGGGGGGGGGGGGGGGGTTGGTGGGGGCAGTGGGAATTGGTCTGTGCCTTTAGAATAGTTACCAACAATAAGAAGAAAACAATAAGTTTTTCTGAGTAACTATTGGTTAACCCTGTTGGAAACATCCAAAGGTTCCAATTTAAATCACATTTCTGGGTGGTTCCCTGTGTAGTTGCCCAGGGAAAGTTTGCAAACCTTACCTGTGAAGTTCTGCGCGGGTTTTACAAGCGCATCTTTGGGGTACCGTCCCAACCCCCTCAACCTTCACCTGTCTGACACTGGGAGCTGGGAAGTGAGTTTCAAATGCAACTTGCCAAATGAGGTGTTCGCAGAGCCACCGTGCCTTTAAGCAACTTCCTCATCATTATGGGCACCACACCAATCACAAAATACACACGCACTTTGCACAAACCATTTGAGCCTGCTCAAATGCAGTTCAGCAGAGGAGCAAGAGGAAACTTGGCCCACATTTCTTTGGCGATGCAGAATGTGGTTTGGTCTATGGTTTCCTTTTGGAATGTTCCTGGGAGTGACCTGACCTGTACTAGATTCATTTTATCTGACATTTGTTTTCCTTAAACAAGGTGCACTCCAAGGACTCTTGACATACCGTTTTGAATGAAACCATCTCATCTTACAGCAATGATTCACAAAGATCTCTGCTTCATACCAGAGACAATTAGATTTTGGAAGCCGCACAGTGACAGAAAACAAGACAAATAGTTCTGTTATTGGTCACTGGAAGTGATCTTTGCAAGATGCACACATAATGAATCCAGCTGCTAGCACTGACTGGAGCACCCAGAAACATGATTCTATATAACCCTATAAGGGCTGACATTTCAATGCTTATTGCAACCAGGGAAAAAAACCATCTTTATATGCAAAGCAAAGAAAATAGAGGCAGGTCATATTCATTCTGCCTTCCTAATGCTGGGTGAATTCTTGGAAGGAGAGGAGGGGTGGGTGGATCGGGAGAAACAGTATCTTGAACCTAGAACAGGCATTGAAGTTAAATGTAAGTAAGATAGGAATCCACTCACAATGTCACCCCCAGATTTAAAGGACCTGCAGGCAGTCAGCATGTAAGACGTGCGTGCTTCTGTTTACCCTTACTGTCAGTTCTTGAATTTATGATTTTATAAACAGACACAGGCTTTTAGGCTCAACCACAAATGTGTTTATTAACAAAAAAACACTCTTTATAACCTATTACAGGAGCTCTAAACCAGTGTAATGACACCACACAACATTCAAAACCATGACTTATTGATACAAAACCTCCATTAAAAACTATAGGCAAAACCCTATGTTTTTGCCCAAACCTCAACTCAAACCCACTCAGGATTTAGTTGCTATCCTTAAACTATCTTTAAACCTCAGCCCCAAGATCCCTGCTGCTATTTACAACTCCCTACAGAGTTGGGCTTTCCGGTGCGAGCTATAGGTCGATGACTCAGGTTGAGCATTCCTGACTCTCCCTGGTGACAACAGGGTAAGACTCAACTCTCTTTGTCTGTTTATTGCAAAACTTTATCAACAATATCAAAGCATATTTCTTGGAGATATTTTGTTTGGATAATCAGTGCTTAGCATTCTTTAATCTCTTTTAGCCTGCCTTAGTCCAGACAAACCATTCATCGTGATGTTGTTTCCACAATTGAAACAATAGATCTCATTCAGGTGTGGCTCCCAAGTTGATATGTGATAAAGTCCATTTCTCCTTAATTATTGTCAATGTTTGTTTGTAGAATGACTTTTGTCTGAGGCCATCAGCTCTGATGGTCTCCCAGTTTCTTTAATTGGATTGCCTGGTGGCCACTGTTTGGCCTTTGAGATGGTTTGAAATGGACATGTTTTGAAGATTAACCCTTCACAGTACAGTTGACATTTGGCTTGTTTGTTTGTAGTATTTATGTCCATGAAGCTTTTGGGGTCTAATATTTAATAAAAGTCCAGTTGAAGGGGATTCTGATCCTACAAGCACAAGTCCAAAAGTTGTGTTCTCCCATGTGCAACACAGATGCTGAAGAACTTGTGGTTGCTGATTTTGGCTGGTGGTCATTTCCTCTCAAGATGTCAGTAGTATTTGGCTATCCTCCCTTGCACCTGGGTAGAAATTTATCACTGTTCTGCAAACTGATTTGCTGAAATCATGAAATCACAACTTTAATAGCTGTAAGTGTGCCTCTTGACTTGTGCCAGTGAGTTTGGTACATTGCACCAGTACTTATGACAGAGAAGTTACCCATAGCAGACAAATTCCAAGGGCCTCAAGTTCCCTGTGGGTTCTGTTCCACCAACTCAAGAGTAGTCATGCGAAAAAACTGTCCATCCAAGCCCTAGGCCACAGGCACAATTCCAAATTACAGTGGGGTGGTTCAGGAAGGGAGTCAATTCCATGGTTGATATGATCTAATGATCTCTTCAAGAATCCTTCAGCTTGCCTAGATCTGTCTTTGTGTGATGGAACAGCCACCTTTGATTCTGCCTTCCAGGCTAAAGAAAATTGACATTTTGAATCAGCTTCAATTGCTAATAAAGCCGTTTCATTGAGCGATGAAGTATCTTTGCCCGGTAAAAGTTTAGAGCATTTGCTGGGGCACACAAGTGTCAGGTATAGTGTTCAATGGTTTAGTAGATCTGTGTTTGATTATGTTAGCGTATGAATTATCTATGTTCACTGTGATTGATTGATTAAGTCTGGGTTGTCTTTGAAAGCTAAAGTAAATAGAAGCTTCCAGATAAACCTGAGAAGCTACAGCTGTGAACATGTGTGTGGAAATCCTGTGATTGCTGAGATATTTTAAAGCATTGTAAATGGTTGCGGATGTTCATTTTAATTAGGGAATTATTTGAGATTCAGACTATCCAAAACTCAAAATGCCAACGGTTGACATGATTTTCCATGGCCATTTTAATAGCTTCTTTGTGTTCAAGTTTTCAAATTATTGACTGAAATTTCATTTTTTACTGGGAAATGATATTTTGGGAAAAAATTTCCATCCAGCCTGGCATGGGAATCACAGCGGGTGGGACAGAAAATTCAGTGGGCCATTTAAATGTCCATTGAACTCGGGTGGGAATTTCTTGTCTTAGCGCGTAATCAAACAACTCAAAGGACTTCAGCTGCAAAATCCAGTCCCATAACACTGTGGGTTTTGCTACTACAGGAGGTAGGAAACAACAAATGGCAGGTGTCTGCTCCCAATAGTTTCAGATGGGGCCTGTGCTGTCTATGGTATTTTGTGCGTGTCCTGGAAGTATGCAGAGTCAGCAGATTGTGACATCTGTCAGTGTTTAATGCTGACTTAGCACATCAGTTGCCATTTTGCACATCAATGTCTTGTTAACACCTTCCCTTAAACACACGCAGCAGCTTAAGGGACTGTCCTCCGTCACCACCAGCACTATTTATAGGGATCACCATTCACTCCTCATTTGAGGCACTAATGACAGTCTGATAAACAGTGGAGGAGATGAAAAAAGTGGCAGGGTATCAACAGCATACTCATGAAAATTAACGTGTGCTGTTGGATGATGTTATTGAGGGCAGCATGTAGCAGGGAAGTAGGTGTGGGGACAATGAAAGATCCCTGAGGGACACCAGAGGTTGTAATCTGGAAATGGAAAGAAATGCCATGGCAAGTATTTCTGTAGCTATCATTAGATAAATAAGAATGGAATCAAGTGATAGGCCCACTGGAAAGTAGTCTCAGTTGGAAGACAGTGAAGAGGTGTTGGAGGAAAATGGTGTGGTCAACCATCTCAAAGGCTGCAGACAAGTGAAAAAGGACAAGGAGGGACAGTCATGTTGGATGTCGTTTGTGACTTTAATAAGAGATGTTTTGGTACTGTAGCAGAGAATGAAATCTGATTGGAGAGATTCAAACATAGAGTTCTGGGGAAAAAATTTGGGAACAGATTCGGGAGGTGACAACATGTTCAAGGAATTTGGAGAGAAAAGCAGATTAGATGGTCGTTTGCTGGTGGGGACAAGGGTTGGTTTTTTTGAGGAGAGGAGTAGCGATGGCAGATTTAGAGGTGAAAGGAATGAAGAAAGAGCACCTTTTGCAATATCGGCTAATATGGAGGCCAGGAGGAGAATTCGGGTGATCAGGAGTTTAGTGGAAGTAGGACTGGGGGGAACAGGAGGTGGGGCTCAAAGGCAAGATGAGCTCAGATAAGGCACAAAGGAAGACAGGAGAGAAACTAGAGACGGATGCAAATTCAGGGATCGGGGTGGGGGTGGGGGGGGGGGGGGGGGGTAGTGGGAGGAAGTTTGGCTTACTGGATTTGTGAAAGGGATCGACAGAGCAGAGGCAGCTGATCAGATTAATTTCATTCTAATGACTATGAAGTCCATGAGTTCCTCATCAGCTCCTATTGTTAAAGATAAAAGTGGAGGGGACAGGGGAGGTGGGTTTTAACAGACAATTTTCATTAGAGAAAAGAAAGTGAAAGATATTTTTGCACTCCAGCATCGTATCTGGGAAGCTAAGATTCCTCTCTCTGGCCTGCTGCTTCATGCTGGCCTTGCACAAACTTTGGTTCCCTGGGGATTGTGCAGTCATGGAACAGTTTGTTTGGTGCTGGGTTACACGCTACAATCATGGAGATGAGCAAGCAGCATCAGCTTTCCAAGCTGCTGGCATTACTTCCCATCAGAAGTTGGACACTCATACATTGGGCTGGATTCAATTTTTATCCCTTCATCTCTGCTGTAAATTTAGAGAATAGATTGAATAGATTGAAGAGTTGCTGTATTCTTATAAATTTAATGTGTGGCTCAGATGTAATCACTACTTCCCTAATCTATGTACTCTTTGTTGTATATGATTTTGATGTCTTTATCTCCTGCAATCTTTACTGCCAAAGAACCATTTCATTTTTCTTATCCACACTGGGAATAGAAAGGCCTCTTTAACACCCCACAGCATCATGAAAGATTGTCTTTCAGTTGTGTGTTTGCCTTTCTCTTGAGTGCGTTTTAACCTTACAATCCCAGTGCAACTTGGCCCAATCTATTTTCATGGTCAGTTCTCATTTACGTAGAGATGGCATGTGGGTTCCCGACTTTCAGTGTAATAAAAAACCTGCCCAATCTGGATGCCCCTGACTCCAAAACCTTTAATGGATTTGTGGGCTATTATGACGCAAAACCTTCCATAATACTCCAGCGATACCACTTTAACACAGCAGGACGAACCCTTGGGGAATGTGTCACCAAACTTCTGACCAAGTTGAGAAAATGGGCAGAGTCCACATGAATTTGGGCCACCCCTGAAGAACATGTTGCAGGATAATCTGGTCTATGGAATTAACAATGTGACAGTCCAAAAAAATATTGGCATAACACAATTTGGATCTAAAAAAAAGGCCAATTGGATAGCTCCATCATTGGAGAATGCAGAGAAAGGAGCTCAGGAACTACAGGGGATGTCAGGTAGCAGTGTCCTAATTGGGGTGAGGGGCCTTGTGTAACTTTCATCCTTCAACTGAGAGTGATAGTATCGGTAACTATCTCAGAATCCCTTACAGCGGTGGAGCTCGAATCGCATCACCAGGCAGTCAAGGAAGGGTAGAGACAGCCTTCAGATTCCGAGGGAACATATTCTAGAAGGTTGTAGATGCCAGATGGTGGACTATTACAAGTGTTGCAGAAGACCACAACCAAGGCAAAGATAGAGTGACAGTCAAAATGGGTGCTATTTCAAAAGGCCAAGGCCAGTACGGGACCATATCTCGCAGGTAGGTCCACAATCAGGAACAGGGACAATGCAATTAAATTACATCTCCATGACAAAGACTGCCCCCATAATGTTCCTGATGGTGGGGGAGACCAGAACTAGGGGTCATAGTTTGAGAATAAGGGAGTAAACCTTTTCGGACTGAGGTGAGGAGAAATTTCTTCACCTAAAGAGTGGTGAATCTTTGGAATTCATTACCACAGAAAGTAGTTGATGCCAAACCGTTGTGTGATTTGAAGAAGAAATTAGATATAGCTCCAGGGGTTAGAGGAATCAAGGAATATGGGGGAAGGTGGGATCAGGATATTGAATTTGATGATCAGCCATGATCAAAATGAATGACGGAGCAGATTTGAAGGACCGAATGGACTACTCCTGCTTCTAGTTTCTACATTTCAGTGTAAGACCTGCAATGCTAAGGCTGAGAACCTGGGTTTTCTTGATCCCTGAGCCATTTTGCAATGTACCACAATGTACCATTACCAAAGAAAAGCCAAGTAGTGTGCCTTAATGACTACGTCCAGTGGCTCTGACATCCATCATTATGAAGTGCTTCGAAAGGCTAGTCATGGCACAAATCAATTCCAACCTCCTAGATTACCTGGATCCACTACAGTTCGCCTATCGCTGCAACAGGTACACAGCAGATGCCATCTCCTTGGTCCTGTACTCAACCCTGGAACACCTAGATAACAAAGACACCTATGTCAGACTCCTATTAATTGAACACAGCTCAGCCTTCAACACCAAAAGAACAAAGAAAATTACAGCACAGGAACAGGCCCTTCGGCCCTCCAAGCCTGCACCGACCATGCTGCCTGACTTAACTAAAACCCCCTACCCTTCCAGGGACCATATCCCTCTATTCCCATCCTATTCATGTATTTGTCAAGACGCCCCTTAAAAGTCACTACCATATCCGCTTCCACTACCTCCCCCTGCAATGAGTTCCAGGCACCCACTACTCTCTGTATAATAAATCTGCCTCGTACATCTCCTACAAACCTTGCCCCTTGCACCTTAAACCTATGCCCTCTAGTAATTGACTCTTCCACCCTGGGAAAAAGCTTCTGACTATCCACTCTGTCCATGCCTCTCATAATCTTGTAGACTTCTATCAGGTCCCCCCTCAACCTCCGTCGCTCCAGTGAGAACAAACCAAGTTTCTCCAACCTCTCCTCATAGCTAATGCCCTCCATACCAGGCAACATCCTGGTAAATCTTTTCTGTACCCTCTCCAAAGCCTCCACATCCTTCTGGTAGTGTGACGACCAGAATTGAACACTATATTCCAAGTGCCTAACTTAGCCTAACTAAGCTTCGAGAAAGCTGCAACATGACTTGCCAAGTTTTAAACTCAATACCCCGGCCGATGAAGGCAAGCATGCCATATGCCTTCTTGACTACCTTCTCCACCTGCATTGCCACTTTCAGTGACCTGTGTACCTGTACACCCAGATCCCTTTGCCTTTCAATACTCTTAAGGGTTCTGCCATTTACTACATATTTCCTACCTGTATATTAGATCTTCCAAAATGCATTACCATTATTCCTACGAAACTAATCTCCAACCTTCATGATCTGGGTCTCATGGCTCCTCCCTCTGCGACTGGATCCTGAACTTCCTAACCCACAGACAACAATCAGTAAGGATAGGCAACAACACCTCCTCCATGATCATGCTCAACACTGATGCCCCACAAGGCTCTGTTCTCAGCCCCCTACTGTACTCCTTATATACCTATAACTGTGTGGCCAAATTCCCCTCCAACTCAATTTTCAAGTTTGCTGATGACACCATTGTAATGGGTCAGATTTCAAACAATGATGAGACAGAGTAGAGGAATGAGATAGAGAATCTGGTGAACTGGTGCGGCAACAATAATCTCTCCCTCAATGTCAACAAAATGAAGGAGATTGTCATCAACTTCAGGAAGTGTAGCGGAGAACATACCCCTGTCTACATCAAAGAGCACAAAGTAGAAAGGGTCGAGAGCTTCAAGTTTTTAGGTGTCCAGATCACCAACAACCTGTCATGGTTCCCCCATGCCGACACTATAGTTAAGAAAGCTCACCAATGCCTCTACTTTCTCATAAGACTAAGGAAATTTGGCATTTCAGCTATGAATGTCACCAACATTTACAGGTGCACCATAGAAAGCATTCTTTCTGGTTGTATCACAGCTTGGTATGGCTTCTGCTCTGCCCAAGACCGCAAGAAACGACAAAAGTCGTAAATGTAGCCCAATCCATCACACAAACCAGCCTCCCATCCATTGACTCTGTCTACACTTCCCACTGCCTCGGCAAAGCAGCCAGCATAATTAAGGACCCCATGCACCCCGGACATTCTCTCTTCCACCTTCTTCTGTCGGGAAAAAGATACAAAAGTCTGAGGTTATGTACCAAGCGACTCAAGAACAGCTTCTTCCCTGCTGCCGTCAGATTTTTGATTGGACCTACCTTGCATTAAGTTGATTTGTCTCTACACCCTAGCTATAACTGTAACACTACATTCTGCACTCTCTTGTTTCCTTCTCTATGAACGATATGCTTTGTCTGCATAGCGCGCAAGAAATAATACTTTTCACTGTATACTAATACATGTGACAATAATAAATCAAATCAAATCAAATTATGCAATGTTCAGCACAATCCATGGGTGCAAGGAGCCCACATTTATTGGTCCACAAAAATTGTGTCAAATCAACACTCAAGGGCTAAACCTGTAAATGTCTGGTTTTGCACTCCTGGTGAGTTCAAACTATGATAATCAGCAATTATGATCAAAACGGTGTCCTAAATCCCGACTTCCAAAGTGTGTCTTATTAGCAAATCACTCATTTGGCTCCATTTTATCACCCTGTTAGGGTGAAATTCACATCTTGCAATCCTTGTAGGGCCACTAACAACTGTGGATTCCACAGACCAAATTCATAGAGAGCTTTCCAAAGACCATCTGGAATTTATAAGCCAGACTGGTCAACAGGAGTCTGCTCATCTGCTCAGACAAAGGGTCCTGCAACCTTCCTTTCAATTCTTAATGGTTGAGACATTCAACAATCTTGAGGACCCAGATGAGAGATATGCATACCTTGTGTGGAGTGTGGAGAGGTGGGAGTCATTTGGCATGGACCTCTGGCTTGTGGAACAAGTAATATTGCCTTGTGAACTACAAAATCTCAATCTGCCATTTTGCCATCTAACTAACAGCCTCACAGGGAAGGAGCTCTGGGACAAGATGTTCAACCTTGGTGTTGGACACCTTGTCCCATCTACATTGCTTCTGTTGGAAATGCTGTATCATCATCTACAGGATTGATTCACCTCTGCATGTCTATCTCATTGTGTCAAGTCAACAACACCAGGAAAATGAATCATCCAGCATCAGTTTTCAGCTCACCAACCTCCGTGAATGATAACCTTACTGGACTTTGATTCTGGAATCTGGAACCCATGTGAAAAGGGATTCTCCGGCCATTCACACCAGCAGATTCTCCAAGCCAGTGCAGTGGACAGAGATTTGACTGAGCACCAAATTCTTCATCCTCTCTGACAGCGGTGGTGGGGACTGAAAGTCTCAGTGGTCACTGCAGTACATTTTCTTTTCTCTATCCTCCTATTATGTTGCAACCCTCCTTCCACATTTTGAATGAGTGCAAATAAACTTCTTTGAATCCATTCTGTCTTGAGTTTGCTCTGGCATAATTAATAGGAAATTGGATCACACTGTAACTGAGGTGCTGGGAAATACAGCATCACTTATAAAGGAGGAAGGAAACCAAAAACACCCCTGTGTTTACAGACGGGTGGTGAGAGGAGAAATTAGTGCTATTTAAATTACATCCCCCCTCCTCCTATCTGTAACTGTCCTTTCACCAAAATTACACCCTTTATAACTTGTGGTGCTGACAAAGATTGAGGAAAATGTGTAGACCACTGGCTTTAACATGGACAAATTCAATCAAAAGAAAGTCATGTATTTTTAATATTTTAATCAAGAGGTAGGATATGTCACTTTGACTCTGGTTACTGCCAGGTTACTAATCCCAGGCAGATCATTCGTGATCTAATATGCACAAGGTTATTTCAAAGACATTATTCAATTTTTCCTATCATTGACTGAGAAGCAATTAGTAGCCCAGGGGAGCATTTGAGTAAACACCAACAATATAACAGGAACATTTACCTAGTTTTCTTACAGAAATAGGGAGAGAAACATAATGGCCAGAATTGTACCGCCCCGCCGCCATGGAATCGGAGCGGGCAAGAGGTGGACAATGTCCATTTATCTTGGGCAGGATTTTATGGTTTTGGGACAAGAAAGGCCTTAAAATCCTGCCCAAAATGTTAAAGAGTTGGATGTAGAATGATTAGAATGAAGTACATGAGGATCAGGATTTTACTTGGGAGATCGGGCCCAAGATTGGCCTGACTAAATTTGAAATTTTGTCAAACTATGTTGGGCATGCTTCCCAACATAATAGTGCATGTGCGCAATTTCGAGATCGGCAAACCCACTGACAATTAAAGGGCCAATTAAGGGCAGTAACAAGCCAATGGACAGCAACTTTACACTGCCCATGCGATTTCCAGCTTCGATGGGCTCTAATCACATTTCCTGCATTTCTCATCCAAGGGTGGATAAAAGGCCCCCAGAGTAGCAGCACTTTCTCTATCATTGTGAGTTCATTGCTCTATGAGTACATAGTTGTGCCTCAGCTTTTCTTAGCAATTCTTTAGTTTTTCAAGCCTACCTTTCAACATTTCAGGACCTCATCTTGCCTGGAAGATTTCCCTGAGGATTGGAGCACAGTGATTCCGCATTTGCAATGCACTGGTTCTCTGCATCTGATCCAATGGGGGATAGTGTCTTCTGCTGGTGCGACCTCCTCTGAAAGGAAGAGAGGCCGGGGGAGAGGGAGGAGAGGAAGGCAAGTGAGCATGAGCAATGTCCCAGGGAGGATGCCATCTTTAAAGACATCCACCTTTAAGAGGAAAGGTACAGGCTCAGTTGGTGAAGGGCCAGCAGGGAGGCTAAGATGGGAGGGTAAGCCACAGATACCATTACCCAGTGGCGAGAATATACAGATAGCACTCCAACAATCTCCAAATATCTGAGGTCCAATGCTGCAGGAAGCTATGCCTCTCCAGGAACACAGTGACAGCAATATGCAACTATGGGATAGGTCCTGAAATTGCCTCCAGACTAAGGAAATTTGGCAAGTCAGCTATGACTCTCACCAACTTTTACAGATGCACCATAGAAAGCATTCTTTCTGGTTGTATCATAGCTTGGTATGGCTCCTGCTCTGCCTAAGACCGCAAGAAACTACAAAATGTCGTAAATGTAGCCCAATCGATCATGCAAACCAGCCTCCCATCCATTGCCACTGTTTATACTTCCCGCTGCCTCAGCAAAATAGCCAGCATAATTAAGGACCCCACACACCCCAGACGTTCTCTCTTCCACCCTCTTCCATCGGGAAAAAGATACAAAAGTCTGAGGTCACGTACCAACCGACTCAAGAACAGCTTCTTCCCTGCTCCCATCAAACTTTTGAATGGACCTACCTCACGCTAAGTTGATCTTTCTCTACATCCTAGCTATGAATGTAACACTACATTCTACACTCTCTCATTTCCTTCTCAATGAACAGTATGCTTTGTCTGTATAGCGAGCAAGAAACAATACTTTTCACTGTATACTAATGCATGTGACGTAATAAATCTAATCAAATCAAATCAAATCAAACTGCATGGGCAGACCCCCATGCTGCTGGCTTTCTATGCATCTGGTGTTTTTCAGGGCTTAGTAAGGGATTTGTGCAATGTTTCTCAATCAGCTGCACACAGTTGTGTCAAGCTGGTGACTGATGCCATCTTTAAACACATCCACACATTCAGTCACTTCCAGACAGATGAGGTCAGTCAGGCCGAGAGAGTACGAGACTTCACTGCAATGGCTGGGTTTCTCCACGTCCAAAGTGTAATAGATTGCACTCATGTGGCCATCAAAGCATCAGCTGGTGAACCAGAAGCTATTGTAAACAGAAAGGGCTCCAGTCAATGAATCATAGAATCTCTACAGTGCAAAAGGAAGCCATTTGGCCCATCGAGTCTGCACCGACCACAATCCCACCCAGGCCCTATCCCCATAACTCCATATATTTACCCTGCTAATCCCCTAACACGAGGGTCAATTTAGCATGGCCAATCAACCTAACTCGCACATCTTGACTGTGGGAGGAAATCGGAGGAAACTCACGTAGACACGGAGAGAACATGCAAACTCCACACAGACATAACCTGAGGCTGGAATTGAATCCAGGTCAATCTATCCTGGCGCTGTGAGGCAGCAGTGCTAACTATTGTGCCACCATGCCACCCCTGAATGTTCAGATTGCCTGTGACCACCAGACACAGGTTCTTCAAATTTGTGCTATTAACCTGGGAGCTCACATTATATTTACATCTTATGGCACTCCCAGGTACCAGGGCTGTTTATGGATTTTGCACATTTGGATGGATGGCTCCTTGAAGAGGTGGCTGATGACCCCACTCCATCACCCAAAAACTGAGGTTGAGAAGAGTTACAAAAGTCATGAATCCACAAGAGCAATGGTTGAGAGGATCATCAGGCTGATTAATTGCACTTCAGATGCCTGGATCAATCCAGGCGAGCATTGCAGTATCCTCCAGAGCGTGTCTCCCTCATAGTCGTTTTATGCTGCTGGCTGCACAACCTGGCTCTGGCAAGGGGGGAACCAGGTGGAGGCTGAAGAAAGTGAGGCAATTCCAAAGGCCAGGAAGGATGATTTCAGTGATGGGTCAGAGGACGAGCCTGTGGAAACGTGGGGTAAGGACATTGAGGCAGACAATAGGAACATTCAGGGGACAGGAACACCAAGGATTCTTTGATCCTACAAACCTTCAACTAGGCATCCAAGCTATTGTTGCTTCCTCGAATCAACGGCACTGTCTTCTTTGCAAACAATCATTAAATAAGGGCCCAACCAAGAATGCCAGCACCACACACAATACCATACAGTTGCAAATCTGTGCAGCATTTGGCACCTATTTAACCCAACTCAGTCCATTTAAGATAAAAAAGGATTATGTTACGCCACATGAACATAAAAAGAACATACAAAGTTGCCATCCCTAACACAAGCTTCAAAATAATGAATGCAAATAAAGTCACCCGTTACAAGCTCCTATTGGACTCAAGGTGCCTTCAGGTGCTGTGTCTTGGTTCTGCCCTCCTCACTGGGAGCAGCATTGGAGGCAACCTGCTGACTTTGCTGTCCTGGTGACATGTTGACCTTGGCAGTTGTCCTGTAGCCACCGGAGTCTATTCAGGGAGAGTGTGTCTCGCCCCCTGGATGAGCACACCTCAGATGTCGAGGCATTATCAGATGCAGCAGCCAATGGCAGAGGAGCTGAAGCACTGGTATTATCATCTGGAGTGCCCTGAGAGGAGCCCACAGGGACAACTGACAGCTCGTCCAGCACCGTGAGGTGAGTTTGCACTTCCCTGCTCACCATTGATAGACAGGCACCTAGAAGGTACCTCTTCCATCTCTCACACTGGCAGTGATCTCCTGAGGTCATTGTCTGTGTGCGGGCTTGCAGGGCCAAGTGCAACCCCAGGAAAACCTGATTCTGCTCCGGTAGTTGCCTCTTCATGAGAGTTGCCACTCTCTTCATGGGGGAGGCTGTATGCTTGTTGCTCAAGGTCAACACTATACTCATGCTCCACATGCACCCCTCCATGACGTAGCCCATAGCTCACATATCCACGTGAATCTCTGCCAGATCTCTCCACACATCCAACTGGACATCCAAAATCTACTGCCTGATGGATGATTCCAGAGACACATCATCTGCCTTAAACTCAGCATGATCCCGGTCTCCAGCGGTGCTCCCACTGTCAACACTTCTTTGCCTCTGCCAGCTCCTCATACAAGTGCAATGTACCCTCACCACTTTTCATTATGCTAAACCAATGACCTAATGCCCACCGACATGAGTATCTGTGCTTATTTTTGTTTTGGTTTTCTGTCCATCTGCACTGAGAATTCCCAATGTCAAGAGCCATGGAACCCCAATGAATGGCCGAGGGGGTAGGAGCCAGGGTTTAAGATTTAATTGTGTTCTTTTCCTGGGTTCGAGCATGCTCTCGAGGTAGTCAGAGCCTGGGAACTAGGTTGTTCATTTGCATATCATCTTGTCACTTAATATAAACAAAAGACCATTAACAGTCAGTGTAATAAGCTTGTCATTATTAAACCTACTCATGCATGAATTGTAAGCAGAGTGATTGTGACCAGATAATAATCCTCCCTTGCAACAGTAATCAGTAATATTGAGACAGACAGCATTTTAATTGGGTTCCCCTAACTGTGTACGGTATCGGTCACAACCGCTCTGTTTGAATCCTGCATCTTTCTATGTGTCTGGAACAAACTGTTCAGAGACTCCCTGCTACCCCAACTTTATGTGTTGGAGTGTCTCCAACTTGCACTCCAACTCATTGACCCAGGGCTGGGAGATTTGAGACAGTGACATCTGCTGTAGATGTGAACTCTAAACAATCGCATTGTGTACAAACTTGCAGATACTGCAGTCCACAAAAAGCAAGGCAAATCCAACCTGGCCAATTACCACCCCATCACTCTACTCTCAATCAGTAGCAAAGTGCTGGAAGGTGTCTGTCATCGACTGCACCATCAAGTGGCGCTTACTAGCAATAACCTGCTCATTGATGTTCAATTGTAAGGTCACTCATCCACTGACCATATTACAGCCTTCATCCAAACATGGACAAAAAAGCTAAAAATGTGAGGTGAGAGTGACTGCCCTTGACATCCAGGCAACAGTTTATTGAGTGCAGCATCAAGAAACCCTAGCAAAACTGGTGTCAATGGGAATCAGGGGAAAACTCTTCATGCTTGGAGCCATACCTAGCTCAAAGGAAGATAGTTGTGGTTCTTGGAGGTAAATCATCACAGTTCTAGGACAACCCCTCAAGGACTTCCTTACAGTAGTGTCCTTGGCTCAACCACCTTCAGCTGCTTCATCAATGGCCTTCCGTCCATCATAAAGTCAGAGCGAGAATGTTCACTGATAATTGCATAATGTTCAGTGCCACTTGCGACTCCTCAGATGCCGAAGTAGTCCATATTCATATGCAACAAGACCTGGATACTAACCAGGCTTGGGCTTACAAGTGGCAAGTAACATTCACACCACACAAGTGTCATGTCCGACAAGAGGGAATCTATCTATCAAATAAATTTATTTTAGAACGGATTAGTTTTTAAATGGTGACAAGCAATAAACAGTAGGGATTTAAAGAGGCTTGAGCCAGAATATTCATAGAATCCTACAGTGAGAAGGAGGTCATTTAGCCCATCCAGTCTGCACCAACCACAATCCCGCCCAGGCTCCATCCCCATAACCCCATGCATTTACCCTAGCTAGTTTCCCTGACACTAAAGAGCAATTTAGTAAGGCCAATTCACCTAACCTGCACATCTTTGGACTGTGGGAGGAAACCAGAGCACCCAGAGGAAACCCTCGCAGACATGGGGAGAATGTGCAAACTCCACAGAGATAGTGATCCAAGCCAGGAATCAAACCCGGGTCCCTGGCGCTATGAGGCAGCAGTGCAAACCACTGTGCCACCGTGCCACCCATGAAAAAGAGAGAGAAGGGAATGCCACTCTATTGTTCCCTCTCTCTCTGTAAGAATAGTGGAACTATTTTCAGATCAGAGACCAAATCATGGCACAGTGGTTAGCACTGCTGCCTCACAATGCCAGGGATCCCGGTTCAATTCCTGGCATGGGTCACTATCTGTGTGGAGTCTACAAGTTCTTCCCTTGTTGGTGTGTGTTTCCTCCAGGTGCTCTGGTTTCCTTCCACAGTCTGAAAGACATGCTGGTTAGGTGGATTGGCTGTGCTAAATTGACCTAAATGTCAGGGGATTAGCAGGATATATATGTGGGGTTACAGGAATAGGGCCTGGGTGGGATTGTGGTTGATGCAGAATTGAGGGGCTGAATGGCCTTCCTCTGCACTGTAGGGATTCTATGATGATTGCAGTGTTAATGTAAGCCTATTTGTGACTAATGAATAAAATTTTACTTAAAACTAAAGGGAAAGCTTTGCCAAAATGACTAATGGAAGGTGAGGATGGGGATGTGAGTGGGATGAGGGCTGGAATTTTACCGCCACGGGAATCAGAGTGGGTGAGGGGCGGAGTGGGTGAGGGAGGTGGGTCAGATGGATCTCTGGCGGTGCGGGGTGGGAGGAAGCGAGCCAGATTGTTCTCTGGTGGGAGGGGGGGGGGGGAGGAGGAGGGAGGCCCAATTGTTCTCTGGTGGGGGTTGGGGGGGGACAGGGGAGGAAGAGGAGGGCCAGCCAGATGGATCTCTGATGGGGGTAGGGTAGGAGGCAGGCCAGATCGTTCTCTGGTGGAGGGGAAGGGTGGAGGTAGGTCAGATGGATCTCTGGTGGGGGGAGGAGGAGGGAGGCCCGATCGTTCTCTCGTTCTCTGGTGGGGGGGGGGGGGTGGGGAGGAGAAGTGAGGCGGGCCAGATGGATCTTTGGTGGGGCGGTGCGGGGGGGTGGGGCAGAGGCAAGGGAGGTCTGCTGCCACTCTGCGGGTGATCGGTGGGGGGAAGTGGGGCAGGCGTCGCGATCGGTCTGGGTAATGGGGAGGTGGGTGGATACGGGGGACAGGTATGATGTGAGGGTGGGGCAATGTCTGTGGGGGTCAGGGGGAGGCATTATCCAGCCCAGGAGTGATGTGGCAGGGGAGCGTTTTTCAAATTTGCTTTTACTGTGCATGCGCAGTTAAAAGCTCCGATCGGAGCAGCAGCGTTTCAGATACAATAAGCCCTGCCCACAGGCTTGTGCAGCGCAATTCAGAATCCCTGCTATTTTTTCAAGCCTAGTGCTTGCTGCCCTCTCACGCCTATGCACCAGTGACCCTGCACAACTGGTGGAAATCTGGATCTCACTGTCTGAAAGGGTGATGAAGGTGGGAATCCTCACAACATTTAAGCATTTAGATGTGAAATGTCATACAAGGCCAAGTATTGGAAAATGGGATGGCTGGCTCAGACACATTGGGTCATTTTCTGTGCTGTAAAGCCAACCTCCTATCCACACAAGCTATTATGAATACTCGCACTTTCCTGCATTCTTGCCTTGCAGAAGAGCGCAAAACTTGGTAAAAGGCAAAAACATGGAGACAGGCAGAGGTCGGAGTGAGGGTAGCGCAGGTGGTCCTCCAAGAGACAGGCACCAAGTCAGCAAATAACAATGCCCATCCACCTGCTCCACTGGGAACTGGGTGCTTATCCTTATTTTAACTTCAATCTTAATGCAGCCATTCATTTATTTCACTATTTAAATTTAAATCCTAAGTGAAGGAACTTCCATGGTTTGCTGTTGGTGTGATTTTTTTTATTCATTTGTTGGACATGGGCATCTCGTTGCCCTTATTCAGAGGGCAGTTGAGAGTCAACCTTATTGCTATGGCTCTGGAGTTACATGTAGGGCAGACCAGGAATAAAGCCATTGAGTAATCAAAAACTCACCCAGGACTAATTAGAACATAGAAAGCCACAGCACAAACAGGCCCTTCGGCCCACAAGTTGCGCTGATCATATCCCTACCTCTAGGCCATAGAACAAATTGTCCACAATTGTCCAAATCAGTGATAACCCCCATGGATGAAGGTAAGTTTTTAATTGGTTTCGAATCTGGGACTTTGGTATTGTGGCATGAGGCAGATTTCCTTCCCTAAGGGACATTAGTGAACCAGATGGGTTTTTCCAACAATCGACAATGGTTTCATGATCATCAGTAGATTCTAAATTCCAAGTTTTTAAAATTCACATTTTACTATTTGCTGTGGCAGGACTCAAAACGGGTACCCAGAACATTAGCTGAGTTTCTGGACTAGCGATAATACCAGCAGGCCATCGCCTCCCCTCTTGAATACTTCAATATGATTAATTTCTGAGTGCTTCCTGATAACATTGCCGCTGTACACCTGCAGATTTTCATAACTTACTTCTGGGAAAACACACACACCACAGAATCACTGGATCTCTGCAGCCAGCTTTCTCCAAAATCAATGGTGCACCTCCTTGCCTGGCAGCTGATGGCTTAATTCAGACCAAAGGGTTTTAAGACAACTTCACAGTGACAGTAGGGATGCAGAAATCAAGAGCAGCTGCAGTAATTTGCTTCTATTAAGTCGGGATGCACAGCCTCTCCCAGGGATAAAAGCAAATTGCTGCGGATGCTGGAATCGGAAACCAAAAGAGAAAACGCTGGAAAATCTCAGCAGGTCGGGCAGCATCTGTATGGAGAGAAAAGAGCTGACATTTCGAGTCCAGATGACCCTTTGTCAAAGCTAAAAGGCATAGAAAGTGGGAGATATTTATACTGCAGGGTGAGGGAATGAAAGATGAGTCATAGCAATCGAAACCAGGGGAAAATACTGCTAATAGCTGTCCACAGAGAGAATAAAGGGTGTGAATGGCCAAATGGCAGAGAAGCTGTAAACTGTGACAGATGAAGATGTTGGGGGGTGGGAAGATAGGACAGAGGTAGAATATAGAAAAGGGGAAGCGGAGGAAAAAAAGGTAAGGGAAGGGGATGAAGTAAGGGGAAAGAATGGGAAGGAAGAAAAATGAAGAAAGACAATAAAGAAATAAAAGGTAGCTAACAGTAAAAAATTAAATGGAATAGAATGAAAACAAAAGGGGCCGAGGTGGGGTACAACAAATCATCTGAAGTTGTTGAATTCGATGTTGAGACCGGAAGGTTGTAAAGTGCCGAGCTGGAAGATGAGATGCTGTTCCTCCAGTTTGCGTTGAGCTTCATTGGAACATTGCAGCAAGCCAAGGACAGACATGTGGGCATGGGAGCAAGATCGTGTATTAAAATGGCAAGCAACTGGAAGATCAGGGTCCTGATTGCGCACAGACCGAAGGTGCTCAGCAAAGCGATCACCCAATCTACTCTTGGTTTCTCCAATATAGAGGAGACCACACTGGGAGCAGCGAATGCAATAGACCAAATTGAAAGAGGTGCAAGTGAAACACTGCTTAACCTGGAATGAATGTTTTGGACCTTGGATGATGAGCATAGACGAGGTAAAGGGGCAGGTGTTACACCTTCTGCGATTGGTC
Organism: Mustelus asterias; assembly: GCF_964213995.1. Classification (NCBI taxonomy): domain Eukaryota; kingdom Metazoa; phylum Chordata; class Chondrichthyes; order Carcharhiniformes; family Triakidae; genus Mustelus; species Mustelus asterias. The sequence goes on from NC_135805.1 coordinate 81,783,062, forward strand.
TGGAATGGGGGGGTGGGGGTAAGTTAATAGATTGTAATGAACAAAGCATCATAGCTGTGAGGGACAGCTCGGTGGATAGGATATTGGTATGTAGATAGGCTGGAAAATTGGGCGGGGATCCTGGATTCAGGATTCAATCCTGGACCGGGGAGCGGCGCGGGCTTGGAGGGCCGAAGGGCCTGTTCCTGTGCTGTATTGTTCTTTGTTCTTTGTTCTTTGATTGCATGGGAAGCTGCCATGAGTGACGGGAGAGGTGTTGGGTATAGTGGTGGAGTGGACTAGGTTATCCCGGAGGGAATGATCTCTGCTGAATGCTGACAGAGGGAGTGAAGGGAAGATGTGTTTGGTGGTGGTATCACGCTGGGAGTTGATGAAAATTGCATTTTCTGTCCCATCTTTCTCTCCCTCCCCAACATCTTCATCTGTCGTAGCTTACAGCTTCTCTGCCGTTTGGCCATTCACACCTTATTCTCTCTCTGTGGACAGCTATTAGCAGTCTTTTCCCCTGGTTTCAGTGACTATGACTCATCTTTCAGTCCCTCCCCCTGCAGTTTAAATATCTCCCACTTTCTATGCCTTTTAGCTTTGACAAAGGGTCATCTGGACTCGAAACGTCAGCTCTTTTCTCTCCTTACAGATGTTGCCAGACCAGCTGACATTTGCCGGCATTTTCTTTGGCTTCTTCTCCTTGGAAGAGGGGGGGTCCAACAGCTCGCGCATGCGCGGCTCGGAACGCTCTAGCGGTGGCGGCGGGGCCAGTGACGTCATGGTGCGCGGCCCGGCCAATGGGAGCGAGGTTCCCGGACTCGCGCTCCCTCGTGGGGGGGCGGAGCGGGGAGCGGAGCGGGGAGTGGGGGCGCGGAGCCGGAGGCGGGAGGCGGAGCCGGAGTGGAGGGGCGGGGCCGAGCGGGGGCGTCGTCACCGCGGAGTCGGGGCGCGCGCGGCTGTTACTGTCAGCTGCACGAGGAGGAGGTCAGCTGCAGGTGGAGGGGTCACTCCGCTGCGTCACAGTGCATCACCGCCGGGCTGGGGGTCGCTGAGCATCAGTACCGGGGCGCCGAGACACTGCCTGGGAGCCGGACCCTGCTCATCTCCAGCAGACCCCCCTCCCCCCCGGCCGCTTTCGGAGACGGTGCGGTTTTTGATCTTTCTGTATGTCTGTAGAACTATGTTTTCTAGAACGGTCTTATTCACGACCCTTTATATTTGAGCGCTGTGTCTGTCCTTGGAGCTGTCAGCCCATCAGGCTTGCAGATCAATATATGGGGGGGGGGGGGTCTCACACTCACACTCACACTCACACCTTCATTCTCGCATGACCCTGATAAATGACAGCAGTGTAGGATCAAATGCAATATTATAAATATCTTTGTTTATTATTTTGCCGTCTGGGCTGGAGGGCAAAACTCATTCCAGGGTCTCCTGGTCTCCTCCAAATGCCAGGAACAATTTGAGGTAATATAGCATTAACGTATATGGATTTAAGTACAAAGTGATCAAAACAAAATCATGCATAGAATAAATAATACAGTAAAGGAGGAGGTTATTTGACGCATCGTGCTGGTACCAGCTCTTTAAATAACTTTCCAATTATTGCCACTCCCCTGCTGATTCAACATAGTCCAGCAAATCATTCCTTTTCAAGTATTTATCCTTTTCTCTTTTGAAAGTTATTATCTACTCCCACCATCTATTCAGACAGTGCATTCCAGATCACAATTTGCTGTGTAATTATTTCTATTTTCCCGATGTCATCTCTGATTCTTTTTGCTGATTACTCTAAATCTATGTCTACTTATAACTGACTGCTGTTGAAATAGTTTTCTCTTATATACTAGATCAAAGCTCTTCATGATTTTGAGCATCTCAGAATTGTTGCAGCACAGAATGAGGCCATTAAGCCCTTTGTGTCTACACCATCTCTCTTCAGTTTGCTTAGTGTCATTCCCTGCAACGATGCACATTCCTCCTTTTCGGATAATAGCCATAATTCCATTTGAACAGTTTTGATTAAACCTGCCTTCACCCCACACTCGGGCAGTGCATTCCAGACTGTAACCACTTTCTAAGTGAAGAAGTTTTCCCTCTTGTCGCCTTTGCTTCTTTTGTCAGTTACTTTAAATCTATGCCTTCTTGTTCATGATTCTTTCCAAAAGTGACAACAGTTTCTCCCTTTCTACTGTGTCCAGACCCCTCATGATTTTGAATACCTCTGTTAAAACTCCTTTCAGACTTCTCTGCTGCAAAGAAAACAGTTCTAATTTCACCAATCTATCTTAACTGAAATTAAGAATCTTTTCTGCATTCTCTCCAATGCCTTTTCATCTTTCCTAAACTGCAGCACCCAGAACTGGATGCATTACTTCAACTGAGGCTGAACTCGTGTCTTACATAAGTTCAACATAACCCCTTTGCTCTTGTACTCAGTGTCCCTATCAATAAAGTCTAAGATACTGGGCGGGATTCTCTAATCTTGTCTGTGGCCACCCAACTGCCAGCAAGAATAGAGAATTTGACGTTCAGCCAAAACTTCATTCACTGCAGTGGCACCTGAAAATCTAGCTGCGAATGAGGTTGGAGATTTTCGGCGACTGTGTACTTCCAAGAGCTGAGGCCAGTCAGAGGTGGTGGCAGCTGCCAGCACACCTACCCGATCCCTGGAATGGATAAGCGATCCAGGCACAGGTGAGTGGGAGGAGGGTTGCAGGGTGGAGTGGTAGTGAGTGCTTCTCAGTGGATTCTCCCCCCACCTACATTGAGTCCCCTTGATCAGACACTAAAACATTACCACAATTCCACCATCTCCCCAAGTTCTGCTTTCTTTGTGGTAACATTTTGACAAAGAAAACAATTGTATGCTTTATTAACCGCACTCTCAATCTGTTCTGCCACCTTCCCATATACACCCAGATCCCTCTGTTCTTGCACCCACTTTGGAGTTGTACCCTTTTTATCTTATATATCCATGTTCTCCCTACCAAAATGAATCACTTCACATTTCCTTGCATTGAACTTCATCTACCACTTCTCTATCCATTCTACCAACTTGTCTATGTCCTTTTGAAATTCTACACTAACTAACTTATTGGGCTTGTAGTCACTGGAATTTAGAAGAATAAGAGGGGATCTCATAGAAACATATAAAATCCTGATGGGATGGGACAGGGTAGATGCGGGAAGAATGTTCCTGATGTTGGGGAAGTCCAGAACTAGAGGGTCACAGATAAGAATAAGGAGTAAGCCATTCAGGACTGAGATGAGGAAGAACTTCTTCACTCAGACTTGTGAACTGGTGGAATTCTCTACCACAGATAGCTGTTGGGGCCAGTCATTAGATATGTTCAAGATGGAGCTGGACATGGCCCTTGTGGCTAAAGGGATCAAGGGGTATGGAGAGAAAGTGGGAGTGGGATACTGAAAGTGAATAATGGGGCATGATCTATATTGAATGGTGGTGCAGGCTCAAAGGACTGAATGGCCTACTCCTTCATCAATTTTCTATGTTTCTTCACAGTTTTGTATCATCCACAATTTTTCAAATTGTGCCTTGTACACTAAGGTCTAAGTCATTGATGTACATTGGGAAAACAGTGCATTAAGTCTTTTTTGGAAGGCGTACCGAATTAAGTGCTAAACAGACACTTAACTAGGTAGTGGCTGGCCTTCCCCAGAATCAAGGACTCTGTTGCTCCTGCCAGCACTAGCTTGTGGGCAAGGCTCCTGTGACCTCCATTAAGTAAGAAGTTTAACAACACCAGGTTAAAGTCTAACCTGGTGTTGTTAAACTTCTTACTGTGTTTACCCCAGTCCAACGCCGGCATCTCCACATCATGACCTCCATTAAGTACAGCCCATGTACCAGAAGACTGAATATTGTTGAATTTGCCTCTTGCCTGCAAGAAGGGGAGAGAGTGTGTGGTGAAAAAGTAGTTATTGCACAAGAGATTTATGACAAAGATGAATTTAGTGGAAGGAGGACAGAGATTATGAAAGAGACAGAAAACTAAAGGTAAAGGAAGTTTCACAGGGTGGCAAAGCATTTTCAATGATGTTCCATCGAGGAACATGGACCCACTGGTACTGTATATATAAATGACATGAGAATTATGAGAAAAATAGATATTTGCTGATGACCCCAGATTGAGGAGACTTACAAATTTGAAAGTAGCAAATGACTGTAGGAGGATATTGATAGGATGAGTAGATTTGGTGGCAGATGCAGTTTATTGTAGATCAAAGCAATATCTCTTTAAAGTGAGCAAAGAAATCCACCTTAAATGGTAAGCTTTTTAATGGAATCCAGACAGGGCTTTTAGTTCACAGCTATGCAAGTCATTAGTGGTGTCGGCATGGGTATATGTTAACAGAACTGAGAGGATGCAGTGGTCAGCAAAGATTGAACAGGCTCATGATGTTTTCTCTGGAAAAGAAGGGATATGATGGAGGTCACTCAAATTATGGAGAGGTTTGATGGCAGGGAATGTGGCAAAACAATTTGACTTGGGTTTTAATTCAGAGTAAGAGGCATGAATATAACATTACCACTAACAGATCAAACAAAATATTTTGGAGGATTATTTCTCGATAGAATGGAGACAAGTGATTAAAGCACATAGTATTCAGGCATTAAAGGGAAGGAGTATCCGGGCATAAAAGGAAGGCTTGATATAGAGAACCATAGAATCCCTCCAGTGTAGAAAAAAGCCATCAAGTCTGTACTGACTCTCTGAAAGAACATGCATTTACCATGTCTAATCCACCTAATTTACATATCTTCAGACACTCGAGGGCAATTTAGCATGGCCAGTTCACCCAAACTGCACATCTTTGGACTGTGGGAGGAATGATGTGGAGATGCTGGCGTTGGACTGGGGTAAACACAGTAAGAGTTTTAACAACACCGGGTTAAAGTCCAACAGGTTTATTTGGTAGCACAATGGCGTTTGCTACCAAATAAACCTGTTGGACTTTAACCTGGTATTGTTAAAACTCTTACCGTGGGAGGAAACCAGAGCACCAAGAGGAAACCCACGCAAACATGGGGAGAACGTGCAAGCTCCACACAGTCATCCAAGGCTGGAATCAAATCCGGGTCCCAGGCACTGTGAGAGCACTGTGCTATCCGTGAAGGACTAGGCAATAGACAAAGAAGGATGTGCATCAACTCATTAGCTTTGGGCTATATTTGCCACTTGGGGGTTTTCATTGAACTGGCATGTGCAAGGCCCTGGTTCCAATCCTGGACAAGCTCTTGTATTATCAGTTGTTGTGGAAGTCGCTTGTGACTTTAAACAAAAATATGGAATAACTAAAAAGAATGTAAAAAAAAAGCTTGTGGATATACACGGGTGGACACCAGATGGATTGAATTATCTATTTCTTTGGTGTAAACTCTTTTTAATTCACATACTTAAGGCCGTTAAAAACGAAATATAGAGCCTTTGGTTTTATATCTGGTGGTAGAGTACAAAAGCAAGGAGGTAAACAGAAAATGCTGGAAAATCTCAGCAGGTCTGACCGCATCTGTGAAGAGAAAATAGAGCCAAAGTTTCGAGTCCGGATTACCCTTCGTCAGAGCTGGTAATGTTGAATTTAAACAGGACTTGATTAGGTCATGGTGAGATTATTGTGTACACATTTGAATATCCATTAGAGGAAAGGTATAAAACAATGGGAAAGGTGCAGTAAAGACTTGCCAGGGAATTCCATGAATAAATAATTACGCAAAGAAATTTGAGAGGTTATGCTTTCTTTCACTAGAAGTGAAATATTAAAGAGTGACCTGATAGAAATTAAATAATGATTTAAAAGATTATGATAACATATATAGCATTCTGCAGACCTTGTAAACATCGATTGGGCAAAAATTTAAGGTGATCACAAAAAGACTTAGAAAACATGTTTTTACACGAGACAGGTTAGAATGGGGAATTCACTCCCACAAACTATCATCAAATCAAAGTCAATCGATTGTTTTAAAGGGAAATTAATTAAAGTTTACAGACACAGTGGACCAAATGTCCCATTTCTGTCCTGTAGCATTCTTTGAGACCTGAAAAGTTTAATTGTTGTGGAGTAACAGGTCAGCTAATTAATTATACATTTGTAAAGAGAATTGTTGGAAACATGCCAGTGATTTTTTGAATATGTGCTGCCAGTTGGTGAGGCAACATATACTTGGAAAATTGGCTGTCTGTTTTCTTGCAAAATAGCTGGATAAAATTCTGAATACCATTAGATGAAATGCTCTACAAATGAACTAAGGCACAGCTTTGCCTGATAGTGAGCATGCTGTTGGCCCTCCGTTTCCTGTCTATTTGCTATTTTGTCACTCCAATTTCTGTTTTGTGCTTTAAAAGAAAATCTAAAACAAAGGGACAACAAAAAGCTGAAGTCAGTTTGTATGCAGCCACTTAATCAAGCTTCATATTATCCAAAGGTAGAGTTTCAATCAACGAAGGGGGCTTGAACTGTTCCCAAAATGATGCTAGTTTTGAGAAGCATTTATTCTGCTCAAAACTAATTTGTATGCTATCGAACTTAAAATCTACCATCAACTAGTGCAATTGAGCAATGTTTCACAATGTAATTTAAGAAAAACATTGCTCTAAAATATATTCCTTGATGTACTGAGAACCCAGTGATGTTTGATTAATACAAAAATAGGTTTATCATAAAAACTAAGCCTTTAATTAGTGTCTAGTCCACGACTTCTGAGTAATCAGATTTTTAAATAACTGAAAATTACTTTAAGATTTTATGGAACTAGTTGTTAGTTATAGTGGGTTACAGTAATCTGTTTATAATTTGTTTAAAAAGTAGCTTTTAAAAATTGCCTAATAATATCCCTGCATTGAAGATTCCCAGCTCTTCCAGAAGTTGCATTGTACGAGTATCTCACTGAGAAATTCTATATTGAAACCCATGGAACCACCTGAAGATGCGGAACTTGTGTGACATATGCTCACAAACCTTTCCAGAAAAGGTTCATGCTTGCCCTTTCTACCCTGAGTGTGTGTGCTCGGTCTTAATTACTGCCAAACAACCTCTCTGCATTGAAATTAACTTTTATAACTGTGGAGTCACATTTCTTCAGAACTTAACCGTTTGAAAGAATTTTTTTTTAAATGTTCTTTATTTCTTTTATCTTTCATTCTTAATATCGTCTTTCCTTCCCTCTCTTCATTTAGTTTCTGTACATAATTTGGCTTTGAATCAATTATTCTAATTTACATTTCCTGCTTTAGATTCTGTGCTGCTCATTAATGGTTCTTCAGTCTGATTAATTAAGGAGATACAAAGTTGCTTTCTCTGCTCACAAGAGATTCCAAGCCTCCTGCCATATGTTGAGCTGAAGTGGCTTTCTAACCGCAGCAAGTTCCAATGGAAAGTCTTAGACAGTCTTGGGCAAGTGGGAGTGTAATGAAAAGCTGCCACTGTTTGTTTGTCACTAACTACAAAATCCAGCCCATAGGATCATTCAGTTTGAAGGAATTGTGCAGGGCACAGCTTCGTAACACCTTTTTCTTTCGATGGACATTCCAAGTTTCTGGGCCTCTGCCAATTGGAAACCCAAGAAAAGCAAAAGGAAATGGTAAAACCAAGTGCCAGTTTGGCTATTGGTTTGTACCCTTGCCTCTGAGTCGGTCGGTTTGTGGGTCCAGGCCCCCTCTGCAGGACTTGGATCACATTATGTAGGGTGAATGTAGTGTAGTACTGAGGGAAAGGTGCCATCTTTCAGAGGAGATGCTCAGCTGTGCTGCCACACCTCTTTCAATCAACATCGTATCACTAAAACTGATTCAATGGTCATCTGTTGTATTGCTGTTTGTAAGCATTTCGCCATATTTGAATGAACACAATCAATTTGCGAACACCAACAGTGTCCTTCATATAAATAATTTGTTAGTTGTGAAGTACTTTAGGGCACCCTGAGGATGTGTAAAACATTATGAAACTGCAAGCTATTTTCTTCTGTTCTATTTTCTGTCTCATTTCTGTCACATTTTTATGGTTCTGCTGATTCCAGGCAGAGGCCTCCTCAAGTTGCCTTGAAAATAAAACACTAAGAAGTATACTAGAGTACTGTGCAGTTCTGGTCGTCACATTATCGGAAGGATGTGATTGCACTGGAAAGGGTGCAGAGGAGATTCACCAGAATGCTGCCTGGGATGAAACATTTAAGTTATGAAGAGAGGTTGCGTAGGCTTGGTTTGTTTTCATTGGAGCAGAGAAGACTGAGGGGTGACCTGATCAAGATGTACAAGATTATGAGGGACATGGACAGAGTGGATAAGAAGCAGCTGTTCCCCTTAGTTGAAGGGTCAGGCACGAGGGAACATAGGTTCAAGTTGAAGGGCAGGAGGATTAAGGGAGATGTGAGGAAAAACTTTTTTACCCAGATGGTCTTGAATGCGCTGCCTGGGAGGGTGGTCGAGGCGGGTTGCCTCATATCCTTTTAAAAAGTACCTGGATGAGCACTTAGCACATCATGATATTCAGGGCTATGGACCAAGTGCTGGCAGGTGGGATTAGGTAGGAGTTCAAGTGTTTCTAATGTGTCTGTGCAGATTTGATGGGCCGAAGGGCCTCTTCTACACTTAATGATTCTATGAAATAGAATCCCATATCTTAAAGCACTGCTCATCAACATGATTTAATATTTCTCTATGCTATGTTGAGAATAGTAATAAACTATGGGCAAAATCTCCCAAGACTCCCAATGCTGGGCAGGGAAGGGTCTTGCAAGCAGTGGGTAGATTATTGGAAAATTATATGTAGAATAATCCAGGCAAAATTGTGAGAAATGCACCTGAAATGTTTTGCCTGCTGTGTACAAAGCTTCACTGGTGGTGAAGGGTCTCAGGAAATTTAACCCAGCTATTTACACCTATATATTGTGTGTGACCATTTTATTTAGAAATATTTCTTGGATACATGCTACTTCTGACTATTTACTTATTTACAGCAAGTTAGTTGATATCAACAAGGAGATGATAGTTGATCTGTGCGATAGGGGGACCAGAGAAATAAAGGTGCTTCAAGAACTTTACCCCAGTACAAGTAAGCGTTTCCAAGCTTGGGTGGGAAACATTTTGATCAAAGAGAGTTTTTGATATTCTGATCTCTTGTATGAAGTTGTAAGCAATTTTAGTCAAAACTGATTGATGCTATTTCTATGTTGCAGCTGGTGTCAAAGTACCTGACAACAAATAACTTCCCATCATGGCACCTTACATCTGGCACATGTGCCTTTGGAAGGTTGTAATTACCCTCACTCTCACTGAAGCTGTATCTCTCCATCTAGACCAACCAAAGGTGCTGCTGGTGTCTTTTGATGGATTTCGTTGGGATTACATCCAGAGAGTTCCAACGCCACACTTCAAGTATATCATGGAAAATGGTATTCACGTAAATCAGGTTACAAATATTTTCATCACAAAAACCTATCCAAACCACTATACGCTTGTTACTGGGTTATATGCAGAGAACCATGGGATTGTGGCTAACGAGATGTATGATCAGGCCTTAAACAAAACCTTCTCTATGGATGAAATGGATATATTTGATCCAGCCTGGTGGGACGAGGCCGAACCACTTTGGGTTACAAATCAGATTCAAGGCCATAAGACTGGAGCTGTAATGTGGCCTGGGACTGATGTTCAAATACATGATATGTATCCAACTCACTACATGATCTATAACATCTCTGTTTCTTTTGAGGATCGAGTGGCTCAATTGATTAACTGGTTCAGAGAGAAAGAACCAGTTAATTTTGGCCTGTTGTACTGGGAAGAACCTGATCGCTCAGGCCATGAGTTAGGGCCTGAGAACCCCCTCATGGATAAGGTAATTGCAGATGTTGATCTAAAGCTTGGTTATCTCATAGAACAACTTCAGAAAGCAGGACTGTGGGACACAATAAACTTAATAGTCACAAGTGATCATGGGATGACTCAATGTTCTATGGACAGGATCATTGAATTGGATCTATACGTTGATCATGAGCTGTACACATGGGTTGACTTCACGCCAGTTTCTGCAATTTTACCCAAAAAAGGTAAGATTTACTGCAATTGTTTTTTATTTGGATGAATGTTTGTGTGTGTTCCTGGAACAGAAGTGTAAGATCTATTTTGGACCTGACAAAAGCAAATTAAAATATTTTCTTAATGTTGATATATTAGGAGTTGTGGAAGAGCATAGGGGTTTAAGCGTCCCTTAGTTCAAGTCACTAAAAACTGCTGCACAGCTACCAAAAGTAATCTTAACTCTAAAGGAATATTGGGCTTTATCTCAAATGAATTGGAATTTTAAAATGAGGAAGAGGAGATAATGATGCAGCGTGGATTGCTGCTTCGAATTGTGATGTGGTGGCCATTACAGAGACTTGGATGTCTCAGGGACAGGACTGGGTGCTTCAGGTGCCGGGTTTTAGATGTTTCAGGAAGGACAGGGAGGGAGGCAAGAGAGGGGGGGGAGTGGCACTGTTGATCAGGGATAGTGTCACGGCTGTAGAGAAGGTGGACGCCGTGGAGGGACTGACTACGGAATCTCTGTGGGTGGAGGTTAGGAACAGGAAGGGGTCGGTAACTTTGCTGGGTGTTTTCTATAGGCCGCCCAATAGTAACAGAGATGTTGAGGAGCAGATGGGGAAACAGATCCTGGAGAGATGTAGGAATAATAGAGTTGTCGTGATGGGAGATTTTAATTTCCCAAACATAGATTGGAATATCCCTAGGGCTAGGGGTTTGGATGGAGAGGAGTTTGTTAGGTGTGTCCAGGAGAGTTTCCTGACACAGTATGTGGATAAGCCTACTAGAGGAGAGGCTGTTCTTGATCTGGTGCTGGCTAATGAACCTGGACAGGTGGAGGATCTCTCGGTGGGTGAGCATCTTGGGGATAGCGATCATAATTCTATCTCCTTCACGATAGCATTGGAAAGAGATAGGGTCAGGCAGGCTAGGAAAGTGTTTCTCTGGAGTAAAGGGAAATACAGTGTCATCAGGGAGGAAATTAGACGGGTAAATTGGAAGGAGGCATTCTTGGGGAAAAGTACCGAAGGAAAGTGGAGGATTTTCAAGGAATGTTTGTCTGGAGCTCTGCATGACAACGTTCCGATGAGACAGGGGGGTGTTGGTAGGGTACGGGAACCGTGGTGCACGAAGGTTGTGATGAACCTGGTGAATAAGAAAAGAGAGGCGTACAGAAGGTTCAGAGAGCTAGGAGGTGTTAAGGATTTAGAGGAGTATACGCGATGTAGGAAGGAGCTTAAGAAGGAAATTAGGAGAGCGAGAAGGGGTCATGAGAAGACCTTGGCGGGTAAGATTAAGGAGAATCCCAAGGCTTTCTACAAATATGTCAAGAGTAAAAGGATGAGATGTGAAGGCATAGGACCCTTAAAAGGTGAAGGGGGAAAAGTTTGTGCGGAACCGTTAGAAATGGCGGAGGTGCTTAATGAATACTTTACCTCGGTATTCACGGTGGAAAGGGATCTGGGTGGTTGTACTGCTGGATTGCGGAGGACAGAAAGGATCGAGCATGTGGACATAAAGAAAGAGGATGTGTTGGAACTATTGAATGGCATCAAGGTTGGTAAGTCGCCGGGACCGGATGGGATGTACCCCAGGTTACTGTGGGAGGCGAGGGAGGAGATTGCGGAGCCTTTGGCGATGATCTTTGCGTCGTCGATGGAGACGGGAGAGGTTCCGGAGGATTGGAGGATTGCGGATGTGGTCCCTATATTCAAGAAAGGGAACAGGGACAGCCCGGGAAATTACCGACCGGTGAGTCTAACCTCAGTGGTTGGTAAGTTGATGGAGAGGATCCTGAGAGACAGGATTTATGATCATCTAGAGAAGTTTAGTATGATCAAAAGTAGTCAGCACGGCTTTGTCAGGGGCAGGTCGTGCCTTACGAGCCTGGTTGAGTTCTTTGAAAATGTGACCAAGCACATTGACGAAGGAAGAGCGGTGGATGTGGTCTATATGGACTTCAGCAAAGCGTTCGATAAGGTCCCCCATGCAAGACTTCTTGAGAAAGTGAGAGGGCATGGGATCCAAGGGGCTGTTGCCTTGTGGATCCAGAACTGGCTTGCCTGCAGAAGGCAGAGAGTGGCTGTGGAGGGGTCTTTCTCTGCATGGAGGTCAGTGACCAGTGGAGTGCCCCAGGGATCTGTTCTGGGACCCTTGCTGTTTGTCATTTTCATAAATGACCTGGATGAGGAAGTGGAGGGATGGGTTGGTAAGTTTGCTGACGACACCAAGGTAGGTGGTGTTGTGGATAGTTTGGAGGGATGTCAGAAGTTGCAGCGAGACATAGATAGAATGCAAGACTGGGCGGAGAAGTGGCAGATGGACTTCAACCCGGATAAGTGTGTGGTGATCCATTTTGGCAGATCCAATGGGATGGAGCAGCAGTATAAAATGAAGGGTACCATTCTTAGCAGTGTAGAGGATCAGAAGGACCTTGGGGTCCGGGTCCATAGGACTCTTAAATCGGCCTCGCAGGTGGAGGATGCGGTCAAGAAGGCGTATGGCGTACTGGCCTTCATTAATCGAGGGATTGAGTTTAGGAGTCGGGAGATAATGCTGCAGCTTTATAGGACCCTGGTTAGACCCCACTTGGAGTACTGCGCGCAGTTCTGGTCACCTCATTACAGGAAAGATGTTGAAGCCATTGAAAGGGTGCAGAGGAGATTTACAAGGATGTTGCCTGGATTGGGGGGCATGCCTTATGAGGATAGGTTGAGGGAGCTTGGTCTCTTCTCCCTGGAGAGACGAAGGATGAGAGGTGACCTGATAGAGGTTTACAAGATGTTGAGGGGTCTGGATAGGGTGGACTCTCAGAGGCTATTTCCAAGGGCTGAAATGGTTGCTACGAGAGGACACAGGTTTAAGGTGCTGGGGGGTAGGTACAGGGGGGATGTCAGGGGTAAGTTTTTCACTCAGAGGGTGGTGGGTGAGTGGAATCGGCTGACGTCGGTGGTGGTGGAGGCAAACTCGTTGGGGTCTTTTAAGAGACTTCTGGATGAGTACATGGGATTTAATGGGATTGAGGGCTATAGATAGGCCTAGAGGTGGGGATGTGATCGGCGCAACTTGTGGGCCGAAGGGCCTGTTTGTGCTGTGGCTTTCTATGTTCTATGTTCTATATCCGAGGATAATGATGCAGCTATATCCGGGGATAATGATGCAGCTATATCCGGGGATAATGATGCAGCTATATCCGGGGATAATGATGCAGCCATATAAGACCCTCGTCAGACCCCACTTGGAGTACTGTGCTCAGTTCTGGTCGCCTCATTACAGGAAGGATGTGGAAAAGATTGAAAGGGTGCAGAGGCGATTTACAAGAATGTTGCCTGGATTGAGTGGCATGTCTTATGAGGATAGGCTGAGGGAGCTCGGTCTTTTCTCCTTGGAGAGACGTAGGATGGGAGGAGACCTAATAGAGGTATATAAGATGTTGAGAGGCATAGATCGGGTGGACTCTCGGAGGCTTTTTCCCAGGGTGTAACTGGCTGCTACGAAATAAACCTGTTGGACTTTAACCTGGTGTTGTGAGACTTCTTACTGTGTTCACCCCAGTCCAACGCCGGCATCTCCACATCATGCTACAAAAGGACACAGGTTTAAGGTGCTGGGGTGTAGGTACAGGGGAAATGTTGGGGGAAAGTTTTTCACAGAGGGTGGTGGGCGAGTGGAATCGGCTGCCGTCAGTGGTGGTGGAGGCAAACTCAATAGGGTCTTTTAAGAGACTCCTGGATGAGTACATGGGACTTAATAGGATGGAGGGTTATAGGTAGGCCTAAAAGGTAGGGATATGTTTGGCACAACTTGTGGGGCCGAAGGGCCTGTTTTGTGCTGTAGTTTTCTATGTTTCTAAGTTATATAGAGCTATTGAGCTATCTGGAGTACTGGGTTTCAGTCTTGGGCATCACACCTCAGGAAACATTTTGGCCTTGGAATAGTCACAGTTTCACCGGAATGTTGGGGGTTGAGAATTACTTGTATTTCCTTGAGTTTGGAAGGTTGAGGAGTGATATAATTGGCGTTTAAAATGATGAGGGGATTCAATATGTCAGACAGGGAAATTCTTTCTGCAAACAGAGGGAAAATCTAAACATTAGGACTAGCCTATTTGGAAATAAACTGGAACTTATCTATCAAAATTCTAACATCGGTTAGACCTTTCTATGTGTGTGATTTGAGAGGCGAATTTTGGGAATGCGGTATTGGTGGTACATAATACTCACATCCCATTGAACTTGGTTATCTGAAACATGAAATGATTTGTGCTTGCATGCTGTCCATGCTGGAATGAGGCAAGGCCACAATCTTATTTAAAACTAATGTATCTGACCAAATCAGTGAGATATCAGATTTTATTACAAGATTCCAAGATTTTTGACAGACTTTTGGGAATGCATTGTGCAGTTAGAACCATAGAATCCCTACGGTGAAGAGGCCACCTGACCCATCAAGTCTGCACTGACCCTCCGAAAGAGCATCCCATCTATGCCATCCCCGCTGCCCTATCCCATACATTTACCATGGCTAAGCCATCTAACCTACACACCTTTAGACACTAAGGGCAATTTAGCACCCCCAATCAGCATAACCTGCACATCATTGGGCTGTTTAAAGTTTAAGTCCATAGGCTTATAATTGAATAAAGGAAATTCTGTTTTCATTACATTGGATTTTGGAATATTTTACTCATGTTCTAGTGGTTAAAAAATGATTCTGTCCATTTTATCCTTGAAGACTAATACTGTGACCTTGCTCGTAATAGAATTCTGAAATTTGGAAGGACATCTGCTGGGTGTTACCTGGCAAAGGGGCTGTGAGAAGACACTCTTGGCATGATTAGTTTGCAAAGAGACTAGCAATGCTGCTGAAATTATCCACTTTCAAATACTGTACCTATCATTTAATAGGATAATGGTGTCTGATTTCAGGACCATGGCAGTGCACTCACATTTTTATGGTGTTATGCTGCCCACTATTCCATTTACAAAGAGATTCTCATATCTGCTATTTGATTTGTAACAAGGCTTGCCTGTTATAAGCAACTAGTGGCTGTTTTCCTTGGGGGCAGTGAGTGGATTCACTTTGGATTGGGCCCAAGATGGCAAGCCTGATGGTAGAAAATTATATTAGAATCATTGTAACTGGTTGGGTAATCCGATACCCAGCCCAGCTATTCGAGTACTGTGTTTGTTAAATTCTGAAAACCCAATTCACACTCCAAAATACTTAAGAGCATTGGTATTTGACTAGCCAACCCGTCTAATTTAAGGAGGGTAGACCATTCACTAGAGACTGATATTATTCTCATTTAAAATTGTATGGCTGCTCTTCAGAGTTTTGTTGCATGTAGGGCATCCACTAATTATAGTGATGAGTCTGTCTTCTGTGTCAGAAACCTAGCTAACCAGAGAAGTAATAATTATGAATAGGTGCAAGATTTTCATTTTAGTTTCCAAATATATTTCAGCATTTTTCTGCACAAGCTGCTGATGTGACCACAGTTTTGTTTTGTTTCAGGCAAATGTGATGAGGTATATGATGCTTTAGTGAATGCTCATCCCAATATGACAGTGTACAAGAAGGAGGATATTCCAGATCGTTTTCACTATAAACACAATGAACGGATTCAACCAATAATAGCTGTGGCAGATGAAGGCTGGACAATCACTCAGAATAAAACATCTGGAAAATTTACTTGTATGTATTTTAATACTTTACTTTTAATAACAATGCTTTTAAAGGTGGTGCTAAGGATAATTTTCAGATGTTTTATTGGGTAAGGCAGTGCCAAAGAAAGGAAGATCGTTTTGTCTGCATTATCTTTTAATTCCAGAGTTTTATTGAATTCAAATCCATAGTGGCAGGATTTGAACCTGGGAACCCAGAGCATTACTCTGGGTCTCTGGATTATTAGTCCAGTGACAATACCTCTTATGCCACTGCATCCCCCTCAATTACAAAGTTATTCCAAATATGTAATTAATTTTTAAAAACTGTTCATGTATATGACATCACATTGTTTCTACTCAGAAACACTGTTCCAAGGATATTATGTAACTACATGCTCATGTGAAATTGTGATTATTTGCCACTGAGGTTCTCTTTTCTTTCCTAGTGGGTAATCATGGCTATGATAACACCATTAAGAGCATGAAACCAATATTCGTCGCCCATGGTCCTGCTTTCAAGAAGAATTTCACCAAGGAAAACATGACTATTGTTGACATCTATCCACTACTTTGCCATCTTTTGGGAATTGACCCAATGCCTAATAATGGTACCTTAACAGATGTACAGGAATTATTAGTTGCTGGAAAAGTGATCACAACTATGAAGTCTTTACCTGTGGATATTATGCCCCAGGTTGAAATAAACACCAGGAGTTCATATGCATGGCTAGGTATTCTTCTTGGAAGCATACTGGTTGTTGGATTTCTTCTAGTATTTGTACAGCGGGTAACAAAAAGCCAGATGTCTGGATTAAATATTCACCGTGGTGAGATGGCTCAACCCCTGCTGTCAACTTAAATTTGTATGTATTGAACTGTTCTCTGATGTGGAACTTTATGCTTCAAAATGTAATCTGTCAGTAGTCCTTTTTCATCTTGAAATAGTATTAACTAGCAGAGAGACTGCAGTCATACTAATGTGAATTCAGGGTTATAGTTTTGCAGATCTTTGGAAATCTGTCTTGTCAGTTTGCCCAATAGCACCTTTGGATGGAACTGAACTGCGATGAGTCGCATCTAACAAATATATTAAGTATTGCTGGTAGAGGGGTTCCATTTAGTGATAAATAACTAAAAGATAAGTGTTAGAAGACCTTGATCAGGAATATGCCAAAAAATATTTATTCATAGATTTTACATGATGACAATTATAAACAGCACATAACCATCCTAGCAACTAGTTGGAATCACAACTGAAAACATCAAGGGCAGAAATTTGCTGTGCCCCGCTGATGGATTTGTAGGCCAGAGAGAGTGGCATAAAATTCACCAGCTGGCCCTTCTGCCCATCTCTGGCCTGTCTGCAATTTTACAGGCAGTGGTGGGGGAGAGGTGTGTAGAAGAGACTTGGGGTTGCTGGGACGGGTGATGGGGCTGCATTGTCCCAACAGGAGATCCTGCTTGGACACGAATTCCCCTTCCACATTGAGTATCCCAGCCCCCACAAGGATGCTTTCATTCTCCCCTGGCCACTTCATCAACGTCGTTGTGAGATCACCATCACCTCATACTTTACTGTTCTCCGCCACTCAGAAATACTCTGAATCTGAACACTGCTTGTAGTCTCAGTCCTGGCCCCTGCTGCTGTTGGGTTTATAGATGGCCAGCAGCTCTCTGAGGCAGGACCTCTCCCCGAGTGAGGGTTGAAAGTGCCTCCTCCTGCCAATTAACGCTTCTCTGAGTGTTAAATGTCTGCGCGGCTGCTGTGAGAGCATTCCCCAACAAACCTTCAGATGGTAGGTGGGAAATCTTGCCATTCAAAAAACTTATCCTTTGTCTTGGCCAGATATATTTATACCGGTAGATTGTGTAAAGTGGCTATTTGCAAGATCTTTCCTGTTCCAAACTAAATTGATCTACTGGAAATTGTACCCAAACATTGGTTTTAATGTAACACATTTCTTTAAAGTACTAACGCTGAGCAGTGCAAGGAGTGGGGGAGGAAAGGAAGGAAATGTTGAAGCTCAATGAAGATGTAGTACTTTCATGATAACAGTTGGAAAAATCAGGTCAGATGATTGTTCAGAATATAAAGAAAGGCAGAAATAGATTAGAATGTTAATCAGGAGAAAGAAACTGAAGATTAGTATGCAGGTACAACATGTAATCAAGAAGAAACTAGCTAGAAATGTAAAAACGAATATCAAGAATTTCTACAGGAAAAGAATAGATAATGCGAGTGTTGATTCTCTGGAGAGTGAGACTGGGGAGTTAAAAGTAGCTAAAAAGGAAATGGCAGATGAAATGAACAAATGTTTTGCTTCTGCCTTCACTATAGAGGATACTAAAATCATTCCAGTTGTAGCTGTAAATCAGCAGCTGGACAGGAGAGAAGAATTTGGTGAATTTACAATCACTAGATAAACGGTGCTGAGCAAACTAATGGAGCTGCAGGTTGACCAGTTGCCTGATCCAGATGGACTTCATCCTAGGGCCTTAAAAGGGGTGGTGAATGAAGTTGTAGGTGCATTGGTGTTAATTTTCCAAAATTGCCTAGATTCTGGAGAGGTTCCATTAGACTGGAAAGTAACAAATAGAAGCCCTCCATTCAAGAAGAGGGGGAGGCAGGAAACTTTAGGCCAGTTGGCTTGGCATTTGTTGTGGGGAATGTGTTAGAATTGATCATTAAATAAATTATAGCTGTTCACTTTGAAAAGTCCAAAGTAATCGGAAAAAGTCAGCATGGTTTTGTGAAAGGGACATGTTTAACCACTTGAAGGAGTAACGTGCTGTGGATAAAGGGGAGCTTGTAGACATACTGTACTGCGATTTCTAGAAGGCATTTCATAAGGTGCCATATCCAAGGTTATTGTGGAAAATGAAAGGTCTTGGTGTAGAGGATTACCTTTGGTATGGATAGAAGATTGGCTGGCTGGAAAGAAGAGAGTATGCATAAACAGATCTTGGTCTAGTTAACAGGATGTTATGAGTGGAGATCCAAAGGAGTCCGTGCTGGGACCTCGACGTTTTTTATTTACATCAATGACTTCAATGAGGGGAGCAAAGACATTGTAGCTGAATTTATACATGAACAAAGAAAGGTAGTTTGCATAAAACCAAATTACTGCGGATGCTGGAATCTGAAACCAAAAGAGAAAATGCTGGAAAATCTGAGTAGATCTGGTCTGGCAGCATCTGTAAGGAGAGAAAAGAGCTGACGTTTCGAGTCCAGACGACCTTTTGTTCAAGCTTTGACAAAGGGTCGTCTGGACTCAAAGTCAGCTCTTTTTTCTCCTTACAGATGAGCAGTTTGCAAACAGATTTGGATTGGATTGGTGAGTGAGGGAGGAAAAATCTGGCAGATAGGGTATAATGTAGGAAAATATAAAGTTGTTCATTTTGGCAAGAAGAAAAAAACGGAGTCTTACACAAACGGAGAATGACTGCAGAATTCCGAGGTGCAGAGGGATTTAGGTGTTCTCTTGCATGAGTCACAGAAGATTAGTATGCAGGTACAGCATGTAATCAAGAGAGTTAGTGAAATTCTATTCTGTATTATGAGAGTAATTGAACATAAAAGTAAGGATGTTATGCTTCAATTCTACAGGGCATTGGTGAGACTGCATCTCAAATTCTGTGTGCAGTTTTGGTCTCATTATTCAAACAAGGATGTAAATACTTTGGAGGCAGTTCAGAGGACATTACTAGATTGAGACCTGGAATGAGTGAGTTGTCTTACAAGGATAGATTGAACAGACTGGGCTCGTTTCCACCTAAGTGACTTGAAGTATACAAGATCCTGAATGGTCTTGACAAGGTGTACATGGAAAGGATGCTGTCTCTTGTGGGTGAGTTCAGAACTTAAGGGTCACTGTTTTAAAATTAGTGGTCACCCTTTTAGGACAGAGATGGGGATTTTTTTTTCTCTGAAAGTTGTGCGATTTTGGAACTCTCTACCTCAAGGCAGTTGAAGAGGGTTACTCAATATTTTAAGGCAGTGGTAGATATATTTTCTAGTTAGACAAGGAAATCAAAGGTTTCCAGGGGTAGATGGAAATGTAGATCTCAAAACACAAACAGATCAGCAGCCATGATCTCATTGAATGGCGGAACAGGCTTGTGGGGCCGAATGACCTACTTCTGCTTCCATTTCCTATGTTTGTAAAAGTGTTGGATGACCTGCCCCGTCATAATGAGTTTTAAAACAACAAATATTGATTATCACAAGCTGTATTTTCCCACTTGTATACTCACACAAATGTCAATACATGGGGCGCAACCTTCCCCAAAAAATTCTAAGTGTCATCAAAGTCTGAAAACTAGAGTGTGGGTGGAGGACAGTGTATTTTATTGGAATAGGAAAAATATTAAACAAAAGGTCATGTAATGGTGAGCTCGCAGAACACCTTAGTAAGACCCAGTAGGAATGCTGCGTACAATTTATAGACTTCATACGAAAGAAAGGATGTTGAGGTAGTACAGAGCAGATTAGATCGAAGGGCACCTGGAATGCTGACATGTGAAGAATTAAATAATTGGGGCTAATTTTGTTTGAACAGACAAGGTGAATCAGTGATTTGATTTAAATAAAAAGTTTAAAATTAGGAATGGATGAGTCCGGATAAAATCAAACTATTTCCAGTGATTCATGGATGTCAAATAACAGACAACAATTGAAGATTTAGGATAGTGAGCAGAAGAAATCTTTTTGCATAGGGTTTAGGAATGTAGCATCAACTACTGGTGTTGATTGAAACAGAAATCAAGTCAAAACTTGAGAATAAATTTGAATGCTGATTGAAGGAAAGGAAGAATAAAGGCATGAGAGAACATGGCAGGCATATGTTATTAGGATTACTGCTTGTGTGAAGTATACCAACAAGTCCATGAGATAGACAAGTACATCTGCCACAGAACAGGTTTAGCTGCAAATCACCATATATGGTTGGATCGCATCTAGTGCTGTCAGGTCTTAATCTCATTTGGAAAACTGCTCACTACTCAAAGATCCTGAAAAGGAATGATAATTTTACCACCTTTTCTGCCTTACAAAACATTTCCATAAACCCCTATCCCCTCTACCTTCACTTCCATCCATGTGTGAAGAACTCATGAGCTTCTTTGTTACTAAGATTGGGACAGTCCATTCAGTTGCCTCTGTTGCTTCACCCCCTTTCCATTGCTTAGCGTGTCTACCCTTGCTGGTTCCACTCTTAGCTATCCAATTGGAAGCAGAATATTTCCAATAATGACTTCTCTTCCTGCTGTCAGAACCCCTTTTGCTTAGTATCCTCCTTTTTCTCACCTATATTCTTCTCCTTGGTGAAATTGTGTAAAAACATTGGTTGCTAGCCACGTGAATGCTGACAATATTCTGCTCTACCTCTTTGGATACTGGTATGTATGTCAGTCTGTCGATGTTGGATAAGCTGCAGTTTCACCTAGTTAAATATTGTAAAGACTGAAGAGATTACTTTTGGCAGCCCCTGTAAAATGCATACCCTTATCACCAATTCCATCCCATTCCCCAGCCGTTGTCTCAGATTGAACTAGACTGTTTTCGTGTTTAGTGCCCTACTATGAGCTGTACTTCAGACCCCATATTCCCTCAACTACAAAGATTGGCCACAAGTATCTCTGAACTACCTGTCTCAGCACAGCAGCTGCCAACATTTTCATCCATGCTTTTGTTGACTCCAGACACATCTCTCCTGCTCCAATCCTCAGGCCAATTTCTCACCCTTTTATGTTCTACAAACTTTAACTCGTCCAAAGCTTTGCAGCCTGTGTTCTATCCTACATCAAGTCCCATTCATCATTGATCCATCGTTTTCTGTCCATGCTGAACTGAATTGGCTCTCAGCCCAACTAGAATTCCAATTTAAAATTCTGGTATTTAAATCCCTTTATGACTTTTCCAAAACCTCTTCAAGCCCTATTTTTCCACCCCTTGCACTCTGACCTTCACCATTGATGAATGTCTTCAAGAATCCAGACCCAACACTTTGAAATATTTTCCTTTAACCTTTCCATCTACCCTCCTGAAAATCTATCTTGCTCCCCCTCCTAATCTTTCCTTTTTAGACCCAGCATCAATTTTTGTTTGTGAAGCACTTTTGGCATTTTGCTATATTAAAGTTTTCATAGAAATGCAAGTTGTTGTGATTTTTGTAACTATTAGTGGTGCAATATGCACAGATAAGAGCTTTATCTGTACAATGTCACAGTACATTCTTTAGTATTCAAGAAATTATACAATTTGTAATACTGTGAATTTCTCGCAAGGGGAATGTACTCAACAAAGAAATGAAGCAGACTACCATAACCGGGTTTGTTGTAACTTTTAAAGTTAAATTTATAATTTTAAGAAGTTGCAATTTGTTCATTTGGTATGCTTACTGTTTATGCTTCACCCCTCGATTAAAAATAAACACCGTGAAACATCCAGCTTACTGGGCTTTTTTGTAATTGTTAAGAGCAGTTGATCTAAATTGAGTCTGTGTTCAATTTGAAACCTCAACTATGATTTAAATAACTTCTCTATTGTTGATTTTTTTGAGTTTGTTCAAATTGAGCAGTTGGGTGATGGGGGAAGGACAGGGGGATGATGCACACTGCAGCTCAACAGTCTTTCATGCAGCAAATCATAGCATCCCTACAGAGCAGAAGGCGGCCAATCGAGTCTGCGCCGACAACAATCCCACCCAGGCCCTATCCCCGTAACCCCATGTATTTACTTTGCTAGTCCGCCTGACACTAAGGGGCAATTTAGCATAACCAATCAACCTAACTTGCACACCTTTGGACCAGAGATTTGAGGAAACCAGAGCAGTTGAAGGAAACCCATGCAGACACGGCAAGAATGTGCAAACTCCACACAGACAGTGACCTGAGGCCGGAATTGAATCCGGGTCCCTGGCGCTGTGAGGCAGCAGTGCTAACCACTGTGCCACCAACAAAATGAAAGTCCAAAGACAAGAATTAAGCATTTTTTACATTGCTTATAAACTTTAATGCTGTTGTGCTGTAATAAAATTGGTTAGGATAAATCTTCAAGAAAACATAGTAAAATATGAAGAAAACGGAAAGAAAAAAACAATGAATTTGTTCAGGCTATTGTAATTCCTTAGAACCCCTATAGTGCAGAAGGAGGCCATTCGGCCCATCAAGTCTACACTGACTCATCTACCCAGTCTCACCCTATCTCCGTAACCCCCATGACCAACCTAACCTTGCATCTTGGGACTGGGAGAAAACATGGGGAGAATGTGCAAATTCCACACGGACAGTCACCCAAGGCCAGAATTGAACCCAGGTCCCTGGCACTGAGGCAGCAGTGCTACCGTGCCATTCAATGATTAATGGCAGTAATTAATAATGGTGCCTTGCAGTTGTCATTAATCATAAGCCATCTGCAAGATGGTACTTCAAGAGATGTAACAGATAAAATAAATCTTGGCAAGTGGTAGAGAGGGAGAGCTGTAGAATCTTGTATCATGTAATGTTGATAAATTAAGGTGAATATTATCATAAAATGAGATTTGAAAAAACAAACTGCTTGTAATTACCTTTGGATGCAGAACACACAACATGTTGGAAATATGTGCCAGAAGTCATTATCCTGAATGAGCAGCAAAATTGGACATTGAGCCTTATCAGTGTACCTATGTTGAATTAAGTATCTCAATTGGGTGTCCAGAGGCACCTCACTAGTTTGAAAAGGACCAATTTGGGATAGCTGTCACCCCTACAGTGTCCAAGTGCCCATCTTTAAAACTTTGGGGGGGGAAGAAATGTGTCAGTGGCTTATAGTGATGTCCCCCACCCCGTTTCCATCTCTTTGATGGCAACTTCCAGCCGTTCTGTAAGGACTGATGGGTAAGCTACTGAAGAACACAATTTTTGTTTTCCCTGGGGGGGAAGCATGCACCTCCACTTAGTCCTGGCAAATTTTAGAGCGGTCCTGAAGCAGCTCAGTATGAGGGAGAGGCCTAAAGCTTTTTGGCATTTTAGACAATGAGAACCCTATTTTACCATTGTGATTCTAAGTGCTGGGCAGACTTGAAACTGGGAGTGTTTCAGATCTGACTTTTAGACCCGTACTCAGGTGCCCCCATACGCACTCTGCCTGCAAAAACATCAGCGAGTCCGAATTGCGCTGCACAAGCCTGTGGGTGGGGTTTAACACCCCCGAAATCCTGCAGCTCCGATTGGTGCCTCCAAATGCGCATGCACAGAAAAAAAAGTGGACTTGCACACCCAGGTCCCTCTGCGTATCTACACCCTTTATGGTTCTGCCATTTATCGTATAGCTCCCCCCGACATTAGTTCTACCAAAATGCATCACTTCGCATTGATCTGGATTGAACTCCATCTGCCATTTCTTTGCCCAAATTTCCAGCCTATCTATATCCTTCTGTAGCCTCTGACAATGTTCCTCACTATCTGCAAGTCCTGTCATTTTCATGTCGTCCGCAAATTTACTGATCACCCCAGTTACACCTTCTTCCAGATCGTTTATATAAATCACAAACAGCAGAGGTCCCAATACAGAGCCCTGCGGAACACCACTAGTCTCAGGCATCCAGCCGGAAAAAGACCCTTCCACTACCACCCTCTGTCTTCTGTGACCAAGCCAGTCCTCCACCCATCTAGCCACCTCCCCCTTTATCCCATGAGATCCAACTGTAACCCCCTGTTGACCACTATATGGGGCTACTATTTAAATATTCAATCAACAGGATCCCAAATTCCTAGCGGTTGATGTTGATTTGGCTAATTCCCTGTTTACCTATAAATGTCAGTACTGTAATCGGGATATCAAAAATAAATTTAGTAACACATATAATTAACAGACATAAAACAGTGAGCTCTGATCTATAATCGTTGGGGGCCCTCCGTTGGTGCACATATAGGGAAACTCATCCTCCGTAACATATTCGTAGATACTGATCCAGTTGGACTGTATAGTCCCCACCAGTTACTCACGACACCCATACACAGTCCAGGAGAGACACACGTGTGGAAGATGATGCCGCAGGAGGCAGAGGTGCCACGAGCTATCCGTGCAGCAACGTAGGTCGAGTGCGCTGAATGCTGTCCTCCTCGGCAGTAATGAAAAGAACAGGCAGGGGAACGCCTGGCTGCCTCTCACTCCAAATCGAATTCTCCCTGCCTGGAAAAAGCTCTCTCTCTCTTCAGCTCTGCACCTTCAGCTCTGCACCTTCAGCTCTCTCCCTTCAGCTCTCTCTCTCTTCACTGCTTCACTTCCTGGCGCCTTTTTTTCCTCCCGCCCCCAGAGCAATCCCATTGGCCCAGCCCACATCACTCAACCAACAGCATCCTGTTTACAGCACCCACCCGGCAAACAGGACACTGAAGCCCACAAAGGACAAAGAACACTGGTAACTGTCTTCTCCACAAATTTTCCTCAGTCCCTTACATTCTCCCCCCGCCAAAAATACAGCATGCCCCCATGCTGAAGTACATGACATAGGACCCAGTTAACCAATTACACCATGTACCTTATAGTGTGATGACTGGTATAATAGTGGGTGAAAAGAGTGGTACTTTATTTATACATGACGAGCACTGAGCAAAGGAGTTACACCACCATGTATGACAACTATTGCAGTGTTCAGGAAAATGCATAGTGGGTGGCGTAGCTGAGTGAACACTTGTATGTCCTACTACTACAGACTTTGCACATGGCTCTCCCAGATTTGTATAATGGAAACAGTCTGCTGGCTTTCTCTCTCTCTGTGATCTCCTTATCTCTGGTTCTGGATTGGCTATGTTAGATGTGTCTGTAGTGTAAGTGCCCTCAACAGAACTGTCTGATTCTACTTCCCTTTGCTCAGTTACTACCTCTTCTATCACAACAGGTAGCCCTTCTGAAGATTTTGAGCTCGCAGCGACTTCTGTCACTTCTGTAGCATTTGTGGAGGGATTGGACTCTGTAGGCATGACATCCTGTTCCGGTTGTTCACAGATTCCCTCCGGATTGTCAATGATCAAGTCCTCTGGGTAATGTCCATACTCTGACTCTGAGTCTGACGAGTTTTGATCTCCCAGGGGTACATCAGCTGTGGAGTCATCTTTGTGAACCTCAGGAGTTTGATTCCTTTCTTTTGCTTTTCTGCGCCTGAGGGCTCTTGGAGAGGGAGTAGGCTTTGAGTCAACCTCAGTGCTCAATTGGACCTCTTGTCCCAGGGGCAAAATATGATTTCGGTGCATGACCTTAATGGGTCCCGAACCATCTGCAGGCTTTAGACGATAAACAGGAAGATCAGACATTTGACTCTCAACCACGTAAGGATTTGCACTCCACCGATCAGCAAGCTTCTGTTTCCCTTTCAGGCCAAGGTTTCGAATGAGGACTCTATCCCCAGGCTTCAAGCAATGGTAGTGCACTCTCTGGTCATACCTCTCCTTGTTACTTTGGTTCATTTTAGCGGAAGTGGCTTGGGCCAACTGATAGGCTGCTTGCAGCTCTTTCTTCATCTTAGACACATACTGCAAGTTGGAAGTTGTTGAGGTCCCATCCGCTGACACGCCAAAGCAAATGTCCACAGGAAGTCTGGCTTCCCTCCCGAACATTAAAAAGTAGGGTGAGAGCCCGAAATCATATTTTGCCCCTGGGACAAGAGGTCCAATTGAGCACTGAGGTTGACTCAAAGCCTACTCCCTCTCCAAGAGCCCTCAGGCGAAGAAAAGCAAAAGAAAGGAATCAAACTCCTGAGGTTCACAAAGATGACTCCGCAGCTGATGTACCCCTGGGAGATCAAAACTCTTCAGACTCAGAGTCAGAGTATAGACATTACCCAGAGGACTTGATCATTGACAATCCGGAGGGAATCTGAACAACCGGAACAGGATGTCATGCCTACAGAGTCCAATTCCCCCACAAATGCTACAGAAGTGACAGAAGTCGCAGCGAGCTCAGAATCTTCAGAAGGGCTACCTGTTGTGATAGAAGAGGTAGTAACTGAGCAAAGGGAAGTAGAATCAGACAGTTCTGTTGAGGGCACTTACACTACAGACACATCTAACATAGCCAATCCAGAACCAGAGATAAGGAGATCACAGAGAGAGAGAAAGCCAGCAGACCGTTTCCATTATACAAAGCTGGGAGAGCCATGTGCAAAGTCTGTAAAAGTAGGACATACAAGTGTTCACTCAGCTACGCCACCCACTATGCATTTTCCTGAACACTGCAATAGTTGTCATACATGGTGGTGTAACTCCTTTGCTCAGTGCTCGTCATGTATAAATAAGGTACCACTCTTTTCACCCACTATTATACCAGTCATCACACTATAAGGTACATGGTGTAATTGGTTAACTGGGTCCTATGTCATGTACTTCAGCATGGGGGCATGCTGTATTTTTGGTGGGGGGAGAATGTAAGGGACTGAGGAAAATTTGTGGAGAAGACAGTTACCAGTGTTCTTTGTCCTTTGTGGGCTTCAGTGTCCTGTTTGCCGGGTGGGTGCTGTAAACAGGATGCTGTTGGTTGAGTGATGTGGGCTGGGCCAATGGGATTGCTCTGGGGGCGGGAGGAAAAAAAGGCGCCAGGAAGTGAAGCAGTGAAGAGAGAGAGAGCTGAAGGCAGAGAGCTGAAGGTGCAGAGCTGAAGGTGCAGAGCTGAAGAGAGAGAGAGCTTTTTCCAGGCAGGGAGAATTCGGTTTGGAGTGAGAGGCAGCCAGGCGTTCCCCTGCCTGTTCTTTTCATTACTGCCGAGGAGGACAGCATTCAGCGCACTCGACCTACGTTGCTGCACGGATAGCTCGCGGCACCTCTGCCTCCTGCGGCATCATCTTCCACACGTGTGTCTCTCCTGGACTGTGTATGGGTGTCGTGAGTAACTGGTGGGGACTATACAGTCCAACTGGATCAGTATCTACGAATGTGTGACGGAGGATGAGTTTCCCTATATGTGCACCAACGGAGGGCTCCCAACGATTATAGATCAGAGCTCACTGTTTTATGTCTGTCAATTATAGGTGTTATTAAATTTATTTTTGATATCCCGATTACAGTACTGACATTTATGGGTAAACAGGGAATTAGCCAAATCAACATCAACCAACAGCATCCTGTTTACAGCACCCACCCGGCAAACAGGACACTGAAGCCCACAAAGGACAAAGAACACTGGTAACTGTCTTCCCCACAAATTTTCCTCAGTCCCTTACACAACCTTTTTCACCAACCTACCATGAGGGACTTTGTCAAACGCTTTACTAAAGTCCATATAGACGACATCCATGGCCCTTCCCTCGTCAACCATTCTAGTCACTTCTTCAAAAACTCCTCCCTCTCACAAAACCATGCTGACTATCGTTAATGAGTTTATTCCTTTCTAAATGCGCATACATCCTATCTCTAAGAATCCTCTCCAACAACTTCCCGACCACGGGCGTCAAGCTCACCAGCCTATAATTTCCTGGGTTATCCTTCCTACCCTTCTTAAATAACGGGACCACATTAGCTATCCTCCAGTCCTCTGGGACCTCACCTGTGTCCAGTGACGAGACAAAGATTTGCGTCAGAGGCCCAGCGATTTCATCTCTCGTCTCCCTGAGCAGCCTTGGATAGATTCCATCAGGCCCTGGGGATTTGTCAGTCTTTATATTCCCTAAAAAACCTAACACTTCCTCCCTTGTCATGGAGATTTTCTCTAATGGGTCAACACTCCCCTCCGAGACACTCCCAGTCAAAACATCCCTCTCCTTTGTGAATACCGACGCAAAGTATTCATTTAGGATCTCCCCTACTTCTTTGGGCTCCAAGCATAATTCCCCACTTTTGTCCCTGAGAGGTCCGATTTTTTCCCTGACAACCCTTTTGTTCTTAACGTATGAATAAAATGCCTTGGGATTCTCCTTAATCCTGTCTGCCAAGGACATTTCATGACCCCTTTTTGCCCTTCTAATTCCTCGTTTGAGTTCTTTCCTACTTTCTTTGTATTCCTCCAGAGCTCCCTCCTATCCTTTTTTACAGAGTGATAACAGACCTCCCTTCCCGCCCCACCGATCTCAGGCAGAGTGGCAGCGACCCCCACTCCCCCCCTTTCCCTTCCCTTCCATTCCATTCCACCGATCTCAGGCAGAGAGATCAGATCCCCCTCCACCCCCCCCCCCCCCCCCCGCCCCCATTGGTCTCAGGCAGAGTGGCAGCGGACCCCCCTCTGCCCCCTCCACCGATCTCAAGCAGAGAACCGTCGGACGTTCGGCACTTACCTCTCTAGCCCTCGCTAATGGAGCATCCAAATCGGACTTATATGGAGCATGTCTGTTTCGTGCCGATTCCGGATTGGCGAACGCGGTGATAAAGGGGGAAGTGTTGGTAAAGTTGGGTAGTCAATTTAAATTCATGCAAATGAATTTAAATGGCCGTCGCTCCCGTTTCAGGCGCACTTCTGATCTCAGCCATTTTCGGGCCTTGGTAAAGGGGGAACCGATGCGGAGGCAGGCGTGAATTATGCTTCTTGCCTCACCCCTGACTTTATCAAGTTTTCGCATCTGAAAACGGGCGCAATGCGATAGTAAAATCGGGCCCTGAATGTCTGAAATGCAATGTGGTCTTCAATGCATTTCATAGTCAGAGGTTTACAGCATGGAAACAGGCCCTTCGGCCCAACTTGTCCATGCCGCTCTTTTTTTTAAAACCCTGAAGTAAATCCTAATTGCCCGCATTTGGCCCATATCCCTCTATACCCATCGTACCCATGTAACTATCTAAATGCTTTTTAAAAGATAAAATTGTACCCACCTCTACTACTACCTCTGGGCTGCTCCCAATGCCCCGTGCCAGTGAGGCTAAGAATAGGGAGTTGGTTCAAATGAATGCCTGGCTAAAGGACTGGTCCAGGAGGGAGGGCTTTATTTTCATAGACCAATGGGAGGTTTTCAGGAGAGGATGGCACCTGTACAAGAGGGAGGGGTCACAACTAAGTTGGAAGGGCACAAATATCCTGGCTGGGAGCTTTGCTAGTGCAGTTCGGGGGGGTTTAAACTAGTATGGCAGGGGGGTG
Organism: Mustelus asterias; assembly: GCF_964213995.1. Taxonomy (NCBI): domain Eukaryota; kingdom Metazoa; phylum Chordata; class Chondrichthyes; order Carcharhiniformes; family Triakidae; genus Mustelus; species Mustelus asterias. Next base: position 81,812,803 of record NC_135805.1, read on the forward strand.
GGGATCAAACTATTAGGTCTATAAGTGTGGTGGCTGGGGATGAGCTTGGGGCTGGGACAAGGCTGGCAAAGAAGAAGAGCACTCTGGGGGAGGACGACCTCACTGAGCCTGGGGGTCTGGAGTGCTTATACTTCAATGCAAGGAGCGTAGCAGGTAAAACAGACGAACTTGGGGCCTTAATGCGCACGAGGAATTTGGATGTGGTTGCGGTGACAGAGACTTGGTTGAAAGAGGGACAAGACTGGCAGCTGAATATTCCAGGGTACAAGTGTTTTAGGCGAGACAGAGGAGGGGCCAAAAGAGGTGGGGGAGTAGCGGTATTGGTTGGAGAGCATATTACAGCGGTGCAGAGGGAGGACAATTCGGAGGAGTCGTGTAGCGAGTCACTCTGGGTGGAGCTTAGAAACAGGAAAGGCGCAGTCACTATGTTGGGGGTGTACTACAGGCCCCCCAACAGCCCAAGGGAAGAGGAAGAATGGATATGTCAGGAGATACTGGATAGGTGCAGGAAATATAGGGTTGTTGTAGTGGGAGACTTCAATTTCCCTGGTATAGACTGGAAATCGCTGAGGGCAGGGACTCTGGATGGGGAGGAATTTGTAAAATGTGTACAGGAGGGTTCGTTGGAACAATATGTGGACAGCCCAACTAGAGAGGGGGCTATACTGGACCTGGTACTGGGGAATGAGCCCGGTCAGGTCTTCAAAGTTTTGGTTGGGGAACATGTGGCAAATAGTGACCACAATTCTGTTAGCTTTAGGATAGTGATGGAAAAGGATGAGTGGTGTCCCAAGGGTAAGGTGTTGGATTGGGGGAAGGCTAACTTTATTGGGATCAGGCAGAAATTGGCAGCTCTTGATTGGGAGAGGCTGTTTGAGGGTAAATCCACATCTGGTATGTGGCAGTCTTTTAAGGAACGGTTGTTAGGGCTACAGGACAAGCATGTGCCTGTAAAAAAGAAGGATAGGAAGGGTAGGATTAGAGAACCGTGGATAACCAGGGAAATTGAGGGACTGGTCAAAAGGAAAAGAGAGGTGTATGTTAGGTCCAAGCAGCTAAAAACGGAGGGAGCTCTGGAGGAGTACAATGAAAGTAGGAAAATACTCAAACGGGGAATTAGAAGAGCAAAAAGGGGTCACGAAATGTTCTTGACAGACAGGATTAAGGAGAATCCCAAGGCATTTTATTCATACGTTAGGAACAAAAGGGTTGTTAGGGAAAAAATCGGACCTCTCAGGGACAAAAGTGGGGACTTATGCTTGGAGCCCAAAGAGGTAGGGGAGATCCTAAATGAATACTTTGCGTCGGTATTCACAAAGGAGAGGGATGTGTTGACTGGGAGTGTCTCGGAGGGGAGTGTTGAACCGTTGGAGAAAATCTCCATTACAAAGGAGGAAGTGTTAGGTTTGTTAGAGAATATAAAGACTGACAAATCCCCAGGGCCTGATGGAATCTATCCAAGGCTGCTCAGGGAGACGAGAGGTGAAATCGTTGGGCCTCTGACACAAATCTTTGTCTCGTCACTGGACACAGGTGAGGTCCCAGAGGATTGGAGGATAGCCAATGTGGTCCCGTTATTTAAGAAGGGTAGGAAGGATAACCCGGGTAATTATAGGCCGGTGAGCTTGACGTCCGTGGTGGGGAAGTTGTTGGAGAAGATTCTTAAAGATAGGATGTATGCGCATTTAGAAAGGAATAAACTCATTAACGATAGTCAACATGGTTTTGTGAGAGGGAGGTCATGCCTCACTAACCTGGTGGTGTTTTTTGAAGAAGTGACCAAAATGGTTGACGAAGGAAGGGCCGTGGATGTTGTCTATATGGACTTTAGTAAAGCGTTTGACAAAGTCCCTCATGGTAGGCTAGTGAAAAAGGTTGGATCCCATGGGATAAAGGGGGAGGTGGCTAGATGGGTGGAGAACTGGCTTGGTCATAGAAGACAGAGGGTGGTAGTGGAAGGGTCTTTTTCCGGCTGGAGGCCTGTGACTAGTGGTGTACCGCAGGGCTCTGTATTGGGACCTCTGCTGTTTGTGATTTATATAAATGATCTGGAAGAAGGAGTAACTGGGGTGATCAGTAAGTTTGCGGACGACACAAAACTGGCAGGACTTGCAGACAGTGAGGAACATAGTCAGAGGCTACAGAAGGATATAGATAGGCTGGAAATTTGGGCAAGGAAATGGCAGATGGAGTTCAATCCTGATAAATGCGAAGTGATGCATTTTGGTGGGAATAATGTAGGGAGGAGCTACACGATAAATGGAAGAACCATAAAGGGTGTAGAGACGCAGAGGGACCTGGGTGTGCAAGTCCACAGATCTTTGAAGGTGACGTCACAGGTGGAGAAGGTGGTGAAGAAGGCATATGGCATGCTTGCCTTTATAGGACGGGGCATAGAGTATAAAAGTTGGGGTCTGATGTTGCAGATGTATAGAACGTTGGTTCGGCCGCATTTGGAATACTGCGTCCAGTTCTGGTCGCCACACTACCAGAAGGACGTCGAGGCTTTGGAGAGAGTACAGAGGAGGTTTACCAGGATGTTGCCTGGTATGGAGGGGCTTGGTTATGAGGAGAGATTGGGGAAACTGGGGTTGTTCTCCTTGGAAAGACGGAGGATGAGGGGAGACTTAATAGAGGTGTATAAAATTATGAAAGGCATGGATAGGGTGAACGGTGGGAAGCTTTTCCCCGGGTCGGTGGTGACGTTCACGAGGGGTCATAGGTTCAAGGTGAAGTGGGGGAGGTTTAACACAGATATCAGAAGGACATATTTCACACAGAGGGTCGTGGGGGCCTGGAATGTGTTGCCGGGCAAGGTGGTGGAGGCGGACACACTGGGAACGTTTAAGACTTATCTAGACAGCTATATGAACGGAGTGGGAATGGAGGGATACAAAAGAGTGGTCTAGTTTGGACCAGGGAGCGGCGCGGGCTAATTGTTCCTTGTTTCTCGTTTCAAGGCTTCATTCTATGATCATCTTGCTGGTGCCAGTACAGAGCGAGACTGCGGATAGTTGGGAACCTGTCTCGGGGACAGGGAATTCATATGGTGTTCGTGGAAGTGGAAATGACTAGGGTTGGGAAGCATTTTCCGATCAGGGCCATTGTGATCTCCTGGACTCGTTTCGATCGCCTCAGGGGGTCGGAGAGGAATTTCCCAGATTTTTTTTTCCCCATATTGGCCCTGGGGTTTTTCACTCTGGGTTTTCGCCTCTCCCTGGAGATCACATGGTCTGGAATGGGGGGGTGGGGGTGAGTTAATAGGTTGTAATGAACAAAGCATCGTAGCTGTGAGGGACAGCTCGGTGGATAGGATATTGGTATGTAGATAGGCTGGAAAATTGGGCGGGGATCCTGGATTCAGGATTCAATCCTGGACCTGGGAGCGGTGCGGGCTTGGAGGGCCGAAGGGCCTGTTCCTGTGCTGTATTGTTCTTTGTTCTTTGTACCTCTGGCAGCTTGTTCCAGACACTCACCACCCTGTGTGTGAAAAAACTGCCCCTCTGAACACTTTTGTATCTCTCCCCTCTCACCTTAAACCTGTGCCCTCTAGTTTTAGACTCCCCTACCTTTGGGAAAAGATATTGACTATCTACCTTGTCTATGCCCCTCATTATTTTATAGACCTCGATAAGATCACCCCTCAGCCTCCTACGCTCCAGAGAAAAAAGTCCCAGTCTATTCAGCCTCTCCTGATAACTCAATCCATCAAGTCCCGGTAGCATCCTAGTGACCTTTCGGCGCAGCATTAACAAAATTATTTATTTTTTTGCTGTACTGCAAAAGAAAAATAGTTGCAGCAAGATTCAAGTGTTATTCATCTGACTGGTGGATAAAATTAAGTGGATTCTTTGACTGCAATCTGATGCAAGGAGAAACATGTATGGAATGGACCAAAACATTCAAATTTCAAAATAAACCTTTTTAAAAATTTAAATACTTGTATTTTCAAGCCTATTAGATTGAAATCCCTCTGAACAGCAGAAGTAACGGGGGCGATTCTCCCAAAAGTGCTCAATTGGTGGGAAAACTGTTCTAGATCACAACTGTTTTGTCAGTTCAACTTCACACTCGAATCTTCCCACTCTGTGCACTGCAGAGGTCTCAATCGTGAATATCATTAATAGCCCAGGGGCCTATTCACGCTGGAGTTTGACAGTTCTAGAACCCTGCGCATGCGCAGTGGTCCCGATCTGTCAATCTCCCCGTTTGCTGGCCAGCACCTGGACCCCCACAGTGCTGCCCCTCCAGCTCCCTCCACAATCCTATCGTAGCCCCCACAACAATTCCCGGGCCAATACTGACCCCCCCCCCCCTCCGCCCCGGAGCACCCCTATGTCCAGCACAGACCCCCAGCAATGGCGATCCCCCACCCCCCTCACCCTGGCAGACACCCCCCTCCCGGGGTCAGATCCCCCGGTAGACCACCCCCACCCCCAATCACTGCCCTCCTTCCATCCCAGACCGTGCAGAGTGGCAGCGGGACCTCCCACTCCCACCAATCATCCCCTAGGCCCCGCCCACAAATACCATGCCCTCTTGGCACTGCCCAATGCCCAGTTGGCAGTGCCAAGGTGCCCCTGGGCATGGGCACTTTGTCCCTTGGGCACTGCTGGGGAACAGACTGGCACTGCCAGGGTGCCCATGCCCAGGGGGCACCACCCCCCACCACCCGACCCCCTGGGGGGGCCCCAATTGCCCCCCTTCATTCCAGCGGAGTCTCCCGCTAGTTCCCCGAATGTGGGGAGCTACTCTAAACTCCACTGGAATGAAGCACTCCTGGCGGGGTGGCAGATTCAATCGGGACTGCTAAGTTCCCGAGAATGAAATGTAAAACATATTTAAAATACTTTTTAAAAATATTCAAATCTGTCTTCCCGCCAGTTTCCAGCGTGGTCTGGTCTCCGACTGTTCTCCGGCTCTGGGAGATGCGCATGCGTTCCTGACGCATGCGCAAATCCTGGAACAAGGCCGGCGACGCGCATTTCCCACCCTGACCCGCCAGAAAAGTTGCGATGGGAGAATTGCCCCCAACATTTCTCTAACTTTGTATTTGAAAAAGGAAAGGCAACATTTAAGTGTGATTAATTGCCACAAGCTTGAAATAGTGGCAAAGGCAGGAACCCTCACAACATTTAGATGAGCACTTAAATGCCATGGCATCCAAGGCTACGGACCAAGTGCTGGAAAATAGGATTAGAAGAGAGAGGTGCTTGATGGCCAACACAAGCATGATGGGCTGAGGGGTCTCTTTCTGTGGTGTAAAGCATTCCATAAATCTGACCAAGGTTTATATTTCAGTGCAGTGACAGTAGTTTTTTGTATGTAGTTCTATTTACGACAGACATACCTTATGCTTGTATTATGAAGTGAGAACACCAGAATGATAACACTGAGGTTGTAAAGGTCAAGTCACCATAATCTCAGATGAATGTAGGCTGACTGGTGGTGATTCAACTCGAGGTTGAGAAGATGGGCCTTCATGAATAACCCACGCTGTTGGCGTTGCTCTGCATCACGAACAAACCATCCAGTCAATGAGCTAACCGACTGAGGATGTGGAGGTTTGTTGGTTTATGGATTTATGAATTTTGTTGATATCAGAAAAGTAGCAGGGAATGCAACAAACTGGATTGCTCTACTGAAATCTAGCATAGACTTGAAGGGTCAAATAGTCATAAATGGCTCTGAAGGAAGCTATGACGAGCATTGTTCTTACAAGTATTGAGAGGAAATAACCTTGGGCGATACGGTTTTTCATCCGTCAGGAAATAGACATGGAACCAGCAATAAAATGGTCCTACAGTTGTTAGCAGCAGTGACAGCGGTGCTGCTTTTCCTAATCTCAGGTGATTGAAATGGTCACATTATTTCAATGGTATATATCCCCGCAAGGCAAAAAAAGAACAAAGTATTATTTATAAATGAAAAAATATTTATTCATATTTCAGACTCCAAATAAATGACAATAGTACCAGTTTCTATGAGTGCTTATTATTTTACAGTCATGTACGAAAAATATCTTTTTCACCTTTTGAGTACTGAAGCAGGCTTTTGGTTTGTGAATACTAATATTTATCATTCTGGAATTTTGGAACATAGTAGATTGATTTTAATCTTAAAAGGAGGTGCAGAAATGCTATTTCAGTTCTCAAATGGTTCAAAACAAAAACATAAATGACAAACACCTCAATTTTAAAATCACCATATAGCTGTTAGAGTAGTCCATTAAGATCGAATGTCATCTTAAGTAAGGTTCAGTGTTATTACTAAAAGATTAAATTGAAATTAGATACATGTATTTTCAGTTTTATAAATGATGATCAAAAGAAACACTGGTTTAAGAACTACATACATTAATTTATATATAAACTTCTTTACCACAGTTGTTTAGGACCCACTCTATGGAAAGTTGTGCTTTGATTTAAGAAAACAAAGAATCTCTGACCCAAAGTAAGTCGATATAAAGAATTATACACAAGTTCATATTTACAGTGGTTTAGGAGGTGCTAATTTTTCCTTGTCATTTTGACAAGCATAGAAATCATAGAAACCCTACAGTACAGAAAGAGGCCATTCGGCCCATCAAGTCTGCACCGACCATAATCCCAGCCAGGCCCTACCCCCATATCCCTACATATTTTACCCACTAATCCCTCTAACCTACGCATCTCAGGACACTAAGGGGTAATTTTAGCATAGCCAATCAACCTAACCTGCATATCTTTGGACTGAAGTTGGACTGTCTTTGGACGGAAGCACATCTTTGGACTGAAGCACTGAAGTTAATTGGAGGTAGCAGTAACTTATTAAGTTCAGTGTTATATTTACACAGGTTGAACCAAACATCTCCAAGTATAATGTGATTGCTGCATAATACAAGTATCAGAGGTTATGTTTATGTTGTACAATGACAAACCTCATTACCTAACCACAGGTGGAACGTGGTCGTATCGGATTCGTTCATTCGTACAACAGGGAAGAAAAAGATTGGAACAACAAGTGAAGCTTGGATGAGGATTTAATTCTAGGTCATAAACACGCTGCATTTTAAATTTATATATGGTTTAAGATATTTCTGATTTTGTACGAAAAGCTAAAGTATCAATTTATTTTTAATTGCATTTACATGGCATCATTCACAACCTCACAACACTCTAAAGTGCTTGTAGCCAATTAGATACTTTGAAGTTAGTCACTGTTCTAATATAGGAACTGTGTGGCAGACTATTTGTGCATAACACACTCCCACAAACAGCAATTACCAGACCATTTGAGCTCTGAAAAAGAGTCATATTGGACTCGAAATGTTAACTCTATTACTCTCCAAAAATGCTGCCAGACCGGCTGGGTTTTTCCAGGATTTTCTGGTTTAGTTTCAGATTTCCAGCCTATACAATATTTTGCTTTTATTTTAAGTGACCAGATTATGTTTTAATCTTTGGTTGAGGAGTAGATATTGGGAGACTGTACAAAACCTCCAATTGTAAATTTTACTACTACTACTACGCATTTGTATGCTTCGTTTCCATTCTAGTTTCTTCATTATTTCCTTTCTATATTTTCATTTGTTTGCTGACATTTAATGTAAATTATCATTAATATTGTCTATTTTCTAAGTTGAAGGAAAATAATGGGCTTCAATCAAAAGCTGAAAGACTCAAGATTCAGCTTGCTAACTCACTGGCACTTGGAAATCAATCCCTACGGCAGAAACATGTTAAAACAGGAGAAATTGGCAAAGGGCGGCACAGTGGTTAGCACTGCTGCCTCACAGCACCAGGGACCCAGGTTCACTTCCGGTGTCAGGTCAGTGTGTGGAGTTAGCACGTTCTCCCTATGCGTGCTTCCTCCGGGTTCTCCAGTTTCCTCCCACACTCCAAAAGATGCATGGGTTAGGTTGATTGACCATGCTAAGTTGCCCCTTAGCGTCAGGAAGACTAGCAGAGTAAATACATGGGGTTATGGGAATAGGGCCTGGGTGGGATTGTTGTCGGTGTCGGTTCGATGGGCTGGAATGGCCTCCTTCTGCACTGTAGGGATTCTATAGGGCACCAAAATTCATCAATGAATCTTTAGGGTTGGGGGACCAGTGCTCGTAGATAGCTTATCGCTATAGTATAAGACAAATACACTGCTTCTACACGGAGTTTATAATTGTTTTCAAGTAATGAAGAAGAATAAAGTTACACAAAACAAATTATCATTTTCTTTACCTGGAGTCACACACCTAGCACAGTTGAACCTCTGACTTTGTTGAGCACAAGAAATTGTAGAAACACCCATCTCAGAGCTGTTAATCAAATAGAAAATGGGAGTGCTTGATCCAGAGCAGCATGGACAAGTTGGGCCAAAGGGCCTTTTTCCATGCTGTAAAAGTGATGTAATGGACGGACAGGTGGATATTTATAATAATTTTATTGGCAGGTTGAGGTCAATCGTTAGCTGACTTTACTGTTTGGATAACTTTCCAAACATTCACTTTTTATGTGAAACTTAACAAGAATTCTCACATTTGATTAGCTAGTATTAAATAGATGAGTTCATACTTTGCATTAAAGAAAATCAGCACAGAGAAACTATTAAATACTCAGTATATTGAAGATAAATCTAAACCAAGCAGTAAAATATATTCTCAACATCCAGAATTTGTATCATATTGCTTTTAACAGCTCAAATATTTACAAATAAGCTATAAAGTAATAAATATTCATAGAAACCCTACAGCACAGAAAGAGGCCATTCGGCCCATCGAGTCTGCACCGACCACAATCCCACCCAGGCACTACTCCCATACCCCTACATATTTTACCCACTAATCCCTCTAACCTATGCATCTCAGGACACTAAAGGCAATTTTAGCATGGCCAATCAACCTAACCCGCACATCTTTGGACTGTGGGAGGAAACCAGAGCACCCAGAGGAAACCCACGCAGACACGAGGAGAATGTGCAAACTCCACACAGACAGTGACCCAAGCCGGGAATCGAACCCAGGTCCCTGGAGCTGTGAAGCAGCAGTGCTAACCACTGTGCCACCGTTCTGCCCTGTTTGCATCATGTTGATACCCTCAGTTCTGTATCAAAAATCTTCCAGGTTTTCAACTTAATGTTGTCCACACAGGCTCTTTTTTAAAAAGGAAATCTGGTTAGTTGAGAAATATGCAAATAGAGTTGAAATGTGTTGGGACTTTTTTCGTACGATTAATTCAGGAATAAGGCATATGTCACATAGGGGAGAAATCTGTGCCCTCCCCCATGGTGGGTTTTGGGAGGGGTGGTGAAGGGGGCATATGGTCAGCTGGGAAAATGGCAGATAGGGACCTCACCACTTTCATGCCTCCACTCTAATTATATCTGTGGCAGCAAGACCTGTGGATGACCTTTGCACCCTGCTGCCAGTTAAGGCCCTTAAATGAGCATTAATTGCCCATTTAAGGGACTTAGCTGCCTGTTTTTGGTATTAACCCTGGAACGTATAGGGCTCTTGCCATGTGCTTCCTGACTCCCAATGAGATCCCCCACATTATTTGATTGAGGAACCTGGCATTGGGAATGGGGAGGGAGGTCCACTGAGAGCCATTCCCCTACCTTTGTTGTGGACACCTACCCCCTGTACATCCTCCCCCATGTCTCCCTGCCTGCCTCATATGGGTGTCACACCAGCAGCAGCCACCATCACCCGGATGGTATTGCTGTTCAGTAAAGCTACCAGCCTCTAATTGGTTGGCAGCTCTCAGTGGGCGTGACTTCTGGCCCAGCGTCCTTGATCCCAGGGGAAGACCTGCTGCTGGCCTACCAAAGGCCTGAGTGGAATGAGATGTGGGAGACCTTCCTGCAAAATGTTGACAGGCTCTCCCAGCTCTTCATCTGGTGGTTGAGACCCCTGTCACCTTCACAAGGTTCCAGTCATTCTCACTACATTTCAGGTGGCTTCCAGGCTCCATTTTTGAAAAAAATCATGGCCTGGGACTCTGATATTTCCACTGCCAAGGCTACTGCAGGACCAGATCCAAATAAATATTTTCTCATAAATACTTCTGCACTATGGCTGGACAGATTAACTTTGTCATGAAACCAGACTGCACCAAGAAACACTTAATAAATGTTACATGTTGCCTTTTGTTTTGACCTACATAAAGGCACATCCTTGTATCAGTCAGTCACATAATTAAAGTGCTTTCTTGCTAGTTTTAGACATATTCACTACTCTAGTTTTGTAAGTACCGGAGAACTATGGGTATGAAACTCAAATTGTCATGAGACAGTATGGTCATAACTTCGAGGATACGGATATTCTTGACCATTTAAATTACAAACTGTATGTTATATTGCAAGCATCAGAAGTATTAATCCTTAATGTCATAGCTGTTGACTGAGTTTGTGATACAAGTGGTAAATATGCACAATGCTCTTTTTAAAAATGGGACAACTTCAAAACAGCTAATTTGAATTAAATCTATGTTTAAATGCAACTTGCCAAAATAAACATTTACTACTTTTACAGCTAAAGTGTTCGGCAAAGGCAATTTCCCCCTCCCATATAAATCCTAGAAACTCTTGCCTCCAAAAAAATAATCTGCTTTAACCATCATTTAGTCCTATATTTACTTCCGTATTGCCAGATAAACTACTTCAATAATTTTGTGAAAATGCACACACCATTTATAGATTTCAATCTATTAACCCTTTGACTGCCAGCAGGTTGAGAGCTAACTTTAAAACAATAGACCTGAAAACACTGTCACACTGATGCAAACCATGACATTACAGTATTACCTCAAATGTCAAAGCGAACTATTCTGCAAAATACCCAAAACATTCTAATTAAAAATGTTAACACTTTGAGCCCATAGATTTTCCTCCTTTTCCCATTCTCTTGCTCATCTATTTATATTAGTTTTTCCTTTATTTTGGTTCAATACCTTACCTTCTTGAAAAAATATCTGTTATATACATTCTCACCTGGTTGCCAGGCTCCATTTTTCAAAAACCTGGACCTGGGATTCTGATATTGCCCCTGCCAAGACTAGAGTGTGATCAGATCTCATCCATATATTCTCGCAAATACTTCAGCACTATGGCTGGACAAATTAACTTTGTCACAAAACCAAATTACATTAACCTCTATTGCAGCATGAAAAAGTTATCTAAATTTAAACACATCCGTATCATCAGTGCAGTCTGATTTGGTTAGATTTTTTGGGGATTTCAGTATCTACAGTTTCTCAAATTTATGCAAGCTCAGAAATGCAGAACCCTGAAATCTTGATTTCATGTCATCCCAAACATTGGCAACAATTTAATTCTCAGCAGGTATTAAATATTCATAGTAGATCTGCTGTACTTTGTAATCAGCTCCATCTCACTTCATGACAACTATGTTTGTATTGACTCCAGCTGGGGTGGAATTTTACGGCCTTGCTCGTCCCAAAACCGTAAAGTCCTGCCCGAGGTCAATGGACCTTTCCACTGCCCACCCCTTGCCCGCTCCGATTCCCTTGGCAGGCGAGGCAGTAAAATTCCAGCAAAGATATAGATAATGCTGTAGATTTGGGTTTTGTTTCCATTTCATTTGATTTGCTTTCTAACACGTCACTTCTAATCTACTAGAATACCAATTTCAAGAGTTTGAGTTGTATACTGTCATTTGCAAACCAAACTGAATGAAAAATTTATTAACTGCAATTAATAATGACAGCACAAATGGGGCATACAAAAAAATTGAACGTTTTTGAATGTGGCAGCTAAGAACCTAATTCTGAAACTCATTAATTGATGTTTGATAACAGTCATTATAGCAGATTGGGCAATTTCACCACTAGAATTTGCAAGTTGGGTCTGCAGTATTGAAAGGTACTTGGATAATAGAAAGAAAAAAAGTAATTCCATTCCTAATGTCTTTAAACATTAATCACTTTGCTTTCTGCCACATAAAAATTATAAGTCTATTTCACTGCTGATTTGCCTTAAACTACCCTATTAAAGGATCATCATCATCATCCTGCAACTGGAGACGAGCAAACGCATGCTGAGGTGACACTCGCTTTTTCATTAGTATTATAAGGCAGGATAATGTGACCAATACCATTAAGGAGCCAATCACAATTCCAACCACGTCTGGTAGACTCACACAGCGCTCATTAACCAGCAAACATCTCACATTGGTAAAAGTCCCATTGTTAGACTCCTCCTTCAGTCCCAGGATGTGGCACATCAGTGGGTAGATATCGATACTGTTGATGGTGTTGGTTTTGTAAGCTTTTCGAAATGCTGGCCCATGAGCTACCAGAAGGGGATGCATGCTTGGTAATGCGTTATCATAACCATGGTCACCCACTGAAGAAAAATAGCAAAAATAATTTATACAATATGATTATCAGTCTTCAAGCTAACAATTATGACACCTGAGAAGAACAAGTTTTTGAAATGAGATCCTTCTCCATGTTTGCACTCTGCCATGATCATTGCCTAATGGAAGCATGCATTACAGAGAACTTACAGTACATTCAGCCCTACATGTCTGTACCAGGTTTATGTTTCACATGAGCCCCTCCAACTTTACTCCCTCACACCCATCATTTTTCCTTCATTTACCTATTTAGCTTCCCCTTAAATGCATCCATTCTACTGGCCACAGGGCAGTTGAGAGTCAACCACATTGTTGTGGATCTGGAGTGTCATGTAGGTAAGGACAGCAGATTTCCTTCACTAAAGAACATTAGTGAATCAGATGGGTTTTTCTGACAATCGACAATGGTTTCGTGGTCATCAGTAGATTCTTAATTCCAGAGATTTTTTATTGAATTCAAATTCCACCAAATGCAGTGGCGGGATTCAAACCTGGGTCCCCAGAACATTAGCTGATTTTCTGGAATAATAGTCTAGTGCTAATACCATTAGGCTATCATACTTGACAATTCTGTCTTAATTTCATGCAGAACCCAAACATCCTCCTGTTTGGGCACGAGTAATCCTGCCAGTTTGGGTGATAATTTAGAAGCAATTATTAGAAAATAAAATACCTGGATCCTTACATCTCATAAATTGCAATCAGATTGTTGTAAAGTTAAGTCCTGCCACATAAAAATTACTCATTATTGGAATCATAGGCATACATGTGGAAGCCATGCCAGGAAAGGACTGGGCTGGATATAATGCTCAGACACAAGAACAAAAGTATTTTGCATTCAAAACTTACACTGGGTGATTGATCCATTCTGAAGAATTGTCCACCCTTCCTCAGCAACAAGCAGAATTGGTTGAATCCTTTCATTGTGTTTGTAGTGAAAACGGTCTGGGATATCTTCTTTCAAATATACCTTCATGTGACTATCACAGTTTGACAGCAATTCATATACATAACTTACATCTGTTAAAAACAAAAATGGGATCACATATTGAACCTGATGTTCAAAACAAGCTAAAGAATGCAAAAGAAATTGTGCAACTTTATTGTAATGCTGACTTGAGTCCACCCATGAAATGGCAGTACAATTATCACAATGATCTTCATTCTTTCCACTGCAGAAATATGTGCAGCCATGTCTAAAATAGGACTGCAATATAGAATGCGGATATACTTTACAGGCCATTATTGCCAAAATCTAAAGAAATTTAATACTTTTAATTCATCCATTACACGTTACACCTCAAGTAATAGTTACCTAAGATTCTGACAAAGTAGAACTTGGATTAATCAAGTTTTCCACTTTTGCATTGCCTTACAAGTTACAACATGTTTAAATATTCATTGTATTTATTGGATATTGGATATTGAATAGTCACATGCATGCATCTGATATCAACTATAAAACCGTGGCTGTACATTCTGAAATGACATCAAATCCCCAACAATACAACTACTACCTGCAGAGTCACTCACAACAATATTTGCAAGAACACAAAGACACAATTTACAGAATACATTTCTAAACATTCAAAGGAAAATCAGTAGTTCTTTGCATATATCATAGACTCACGGGGAGATGGTGGCATAATGGTAGTGTCATTGGACCAGTAATTCAGAGGCATGGCTAATGCTTTGGGAACACTGGTTCAAATCCCACTATGGCAGCTGCTGCAATTTAAATTCAATTAATAAATCTGGAACATAAAGCTAGTCTCAGTAATGGTTTCCATGAAACTATCAGTGATTGTCCTAAAACATTCAATAAGGAAATATGCCATCCTTACCCGGTCTGGCCTACATCCAGATTCACAGCATTATGGTTGACACTTAACTGACCTCTGAAATGGCCTAGCAAGTCACTCAGTTCAAAGGCAATAGGGATAGCCAACAAATGCTGACCTTGCCGGTGACACCCATGTCCCATGAAAGAATGAAAAATCAAAAACATGATAAGGGTCATAATTTCATTCTTGTAATTATGTTCAGGGTAATAATAATCTGAAAGCTGAAATGTCAGCCCAACAATGTCACCTTTTAGTTCTTAAAACAAACATTTGAAACAAAATGAATGTCTTTTCTTGTAGAAACAGTTAAATGTGGATATTGCAATAGGCAAGGAGTAATGTAAAATTCCTTCAAAATGGTGGTTTACATTCTATTGCACTTAAAATGGGAACATTTTGGAGGCTCACCAATCCCCAAAAATTAAACAGTGACATTTGACTGTCTGGTCAACATTGAGTTTTCAATTCTAGGAGGAGTGCTGGGCTGGCATCTCATGTTCCATTATTCACCTGAACATAATCTCGCTCATACCTGTAAGTATGCACTAATAACCCTCATCAAAATAATTGTTATTGCTGGTACCTCCATTTTAGTTTGTCAAGTGGAAGAGATATTACAACAACCATGTTAATGAAGCCCGCGCACACCGAGACTGGGTTGGTATTCTAAGCCGTCATTGGCAGGAGATCCCTGGGATTGGGTGCAACACCTATTTCACACCACACATAGCCCTGATTGGAGAGCAAAATTCACTGGGATGTAAAGCCAGCATCAATACAGTCCGTCTCTTGGTAGGATGATTAGGTTAAAATTACAATGCCACCCAACACCATCACACCCCTTCCCTCCATCCTGACCTCAGTAGTTGAACTGAAGGAATGGTCTGAAAATTGTAGCAGAATTGGAACGTTTGCTCAGTTGACACTTTACTCTCTTTTATATGGAAGGTTATGATGGGTTCTGATAGACTAAGGGGAAACTGATTTCCACTGGTAGAAGGGTTGGAAACCAGAGGACACAGATTTAAGACAATTGGCAAAAGAAGCAGAGAGAATGGGAGAATAATTTTTAATGCATTTAGTTGTTATGAACCAGAATGCACTGCCTGGAAGTTTGGTTGAAAGACATTCAATGGTGGCTTTCAAAGGAGAATTTTATAAATAATTAAACGAGAAAAACCACAGAGTTATGGGGCAAAAGTAGGAGTGGATCTAACTGGAAAGCACTTTAAAAGAGTTAGTACAGGCACATTGGGCAGAATGACCTTGTCCGAATGCTTTTATGTTGATACAGGAATTTACCACTTATCATGTCTTCCATCCGGTCTCTGTACCAACTTGAATAGGTGCAACATATGGGAAATGCCACATGGGTATATTTTCCAGCATTTTCTGTTTTTGTTTCAGACTGCAGCATCAGTTGACTGTCTACAGGAATTGTTGAGCCAATATAAATTGGGAGCATTAAAACAAGTTTTTTTTCTAATTAAAACACTGCGGCTTAGCAGTCAGATTTTTGACAAAAACAAGCATGCAGTACAGACTACCATTATAGGGAGAACATGTATCCATGCAACCCGCTAGTTGCAATGATTCTTGTATGCAGCCAGCACTACCATTGGGTGTTAGGGCGCAGTCAATAATCGAAAAATACTGCAGATGCTGCAAATCTGAAACAGAAAAATTCCTGACAGAGATGTTCAGCAAGTCAAGCAGATTGGAACTAATTGGATTGCTTTATAGAGAGCCAGAATGGATTTGATGAGCTAAATGGCCTCATGTGCTGTGATGACTTTAGGTCAGGGAGCATCTCTGGAGGGAGATGTGAAATGTTAACTCTGTTTCTCTTTCCACGTATACTACCTGACCTGCTGAACATTTTCAGCATTTTCTGGTTATTATTTCAGTTTTCCAGCATCCACAGTATTTTGCTTTTGACTTATCCCTGGTGTCCTGGCCAATATTTATTTTTTAATCAATATCACAAAGAGATTATCTGGCCATCATCACATTGCTGTTTGTGGGAGTTGCAGTGCACAAATTGGCTGCTGTGCTTCTTGCATTACAACGATGGCTATACTTCAAAAATAATACGATGGCTGCACAGCACTTTTGCATGTCCTGAGGTTATGAAGCTACTATACAAGTACAAGTGATTCTTTTTTATACTTGAGCCCATGGGGACAAATGTGCTGCCTATGTGCTGCTCGTGTGTAGTTTATATGCAATGTATCTACAATAAACAATTAATAATTGAAATAAGTATTAGCAATATCTAAAATTGAGGTATCAGAAGACGATTACACAATTTCAATTCTAATTTGGTTTGGAACTGAGGTTTTCAAACTGAAGTCTATGAGGAATTACAGGATGTCTATGAAGTTGATTTTACCCAATATATTCCTGTATTGATTTATTAAGATTTGGTTACTGTATGCTCATAAAATGGATTTTCTGCTATGATAGTCTGAATAGCTACACATTGTCTTTCAAGAGCTTTCAAGAGTTATATCAATGAGGAACAGAAGAGCTTGAAAAGCTATATTTGAGAATATTAAGCTCAAATACATTTATAACCTTTTTTTAAAATAACATACAGCCAATACTGTATAGTTATCACTACTTACTTGAAATGGGCAGGATAGCTGTTACTGGAGAGTAAGTCACCTCAGTATAGTTGCCACGTCCAATGCAATTATCCAGTCTTATAACTTTATTCTTAGAACACTGTGCCATGCCATGATCACTGGTGATAATTACATTAACCGTGTTCCAGAGTCCAGCCTTTTGAAGTTTATCAATTAAATAACCAATGTGATTATCCACTTCCTTCAACACATTTTTCAGTTCTTTGCTGTCAGGTCCATAACTGTGTCCAGTGGCATCCGGTTCCTCCCAGTACAGTGCACCAAAATTGATGGGTTCTGTTAAGTTGGAGAACCATTCTATAATGCGGTCAGCTCTCTGATTGAATGTAACATGGCGGTCATATTTCAGAAAATAGGAAGGGGTTATATCATGTATTGAGACATCAGTACCAGGCCACATTACTCCACCGCTCTTGTGCCCTTGTTGCTGATTAGTTATCCAAATTGGTGTGGCCTCATTCCACCAAAATTGATCTTTATCTGCAAAGATGGAAAAATTCTTTTTGGTGGCTGCATCATACATCGTATTGGCCACAATACCATGGCTTTCTGCATAACGGCCGGTGACAATGGAGTAATGATTTGGGAAGGTTTTGGTAACAAACACATTTGTTACGTGCTTCACATGGACTCCATCAGCAATCATTTTCCGAAGGTTAGGAAAGTCGTATTGCTCAAGATAATCGGCCCTGAATCCATCAAAGGACACAAGAAGTAATCTAACCTCCGAGTTGCTTGTTGCATTATTACAATGGCACTCAAGGAATCCAGA
Source organism: Mustelus asterias (assembly GCF_964213995.1). Taxonomy (NCBI): domain Eukaryota; kingdom Metazoa; phylum Chordata; class Chondrichthyes; order Carcharhiniformes; family Triakidae; genus Mustelus; species Mustelus asterias. Next base: position 81,830,419 of record NC_135805.1, read on the forward strand.
TGTGAACACCAGGATATAAACCCATAAACTATCCATTGTCGGATAGTTTTTCGCAAGATGTCAGAGTCTTATTGATCTTCTGGGAGGCCTACTTGGTACACTGAAAGATACAAGATAGTTATTAAATGGCAATAGCAATATAAAAACGTGACTGCTAAACATTATTATACCTTAAACTGTGCCTTTAAACATGGATTAACAAAAGGGTTTCACATTACTGTTCCTACAAGCATCTGGCAGATCCTCCTTTGTAAGTGATGAACGCAGCACCAATATTATGGTACCTGTCAATATTACAGCAGCAGTGATGCCAGTAAGCAAGCTAAAGAGCACAGTAAGTAGTCTCACAACATCAGGTTAAAGTCCAACAGGTTTATTTGGTAGCACGAGCTTTCGGAGCGCTGTTCCTTCATCAGGTGAGTGGGAAGGAGCAGCGCTCCGAAAGCTCATGCTACCAAATAAACCTATTGGATTTTGACCTGGTGTTGTGAGATTACTTACTGTGCCTACCCCAGTCCAACGCCAGCAACTCCACATCAAAGCTAAAGAGCAAATCACGTTAAAGTATTCTCACAGACAGCAATTCATGAAACCAAAGGCACTTCTTTTTAATTTATTTCATGATCAGAAAATTAAATGATTGTAATTGGATTTAGATGCAAATGTAAAATATCGATATAAACAATAAGTGTAATTTTTACAACAAGACTAACAGCATACGAGTGGAATCCTTGTCAATTCAATTGATTTTCCATTAATTGCAGTCAGGCTAATGGGTAACAAGGGTGGGGCTGGGGAACTCAACAGCAGACCCACTGGACAAACACAGAGCCCGATTTTTAACTCCATGCAAGTGAATGGGTTTCTAAGTTAGTCTGCCCATGTGCAGGCTCCTGAAGTTGCTGTCAGTTTCAGTGGAGTAATGACAACAAACATTGATAGTTCGCTGTCATTACCACTGTAAAATCCAGGTCACTTGTACTCTGAAAGATTGATGGAGATAATAAGCCAAATCTACAATATAATTGAAATTAATCCTCCTCAGTATGGTGCATAATTCTGTGAAGGGCTGAGAAAAGTTGGGCAGGAATCACCCCAACACAATTTGGATCATAACCTTCAGGTTATGGTATTGTATAATTGGATAGAATTCAAGATACTGGGACTGTTTATGTGCGTGACTGGTTCTGCATCCAAGAGAATAACTAAGGCAGAATCAAAAATTCTCAGATAAAGTTTCCTGCATATCTGGGGATGCCGGAGCATGAATTGTGACTTAAGAATGTTCAACCCCTGCACAAAACCAGTTTAATTCTCACGTTGAGAACCTTTTCCCAGGGTCTATCAGTATATCTGAAATGTGTGTGTCAGGTCTTAAGAATGTACATTTTTAATAAAATTATGATTTGCTACTCGAGACAAACATAAAGCGACCTTCAGTTGTAGCGTCTTGAAAATTAGATTTTGTGCACTTGAGGCTAGCACACACAGATGTACCAGCAGAGGGAGTCTGCAAGGACGAGATATTAGGGGATCCATGTTTAATAGCCCATGCAGTCCTAATTCTGACTGTATATATAACTTGCTGCCCCAATAACTTCACAACAGCCTGCTTTCTGAAACAGAAATCCACTATTTCTTTTCATTAAAATTTGCAACATCCAAAATAGGGGTTTAGATAAAAAGTAACATTTCACTAAAGAGTTAAATTTATCCCCATGTTGCTTTCTAATGCCCTCATTAAAGCATTAACTGAAGAGCAGGGCTTGGGCTGGTGTGTTTCCTACAGTTACTCAATATGTCCATTCACTGCTGTTGTGCAGCAATCAAGAATGTACAATTCAAATTTATAACCAAAATGGTGAATTCATACAAATTAAAGGAACTCATTCCCAAACTATATCGTCTCCATGGTTGGGAACCAGGGGCTGTGCCAGTTCCATGTCAAACAAAACACCCAGGAGATGGACCTTGGGGCACAAATGCCAGGAGTTCATCCCCTAGCCTCAAAAAGAAGTTTTGCGCCTCCTTTGCTCCCTTCTCCTCAATCACAGCAATACCTCCTGCTAACTGCTAGAATCCGTCTCCACTGTTTCCAATGGCCCCCTGCTGGCCCCCTGCCACTCACTCATGCTCCTGCCCTGGGGCAGGCTGTTATTTAAATGAGGCATTACTGTCAAGATCATCTCAACTTTCCCAGCTTATTATGAGGTTTCCAGCAATTTGAAATAATCATATTTTTAAACACAAATGCTGGAGCTGACATCAAATGCATTTCTCACATCTCACCATGTGCTGCAGAACGATATACTTACGTATACACACATAATGATATAGTTCCTAACTCTTTTTGAATGCTACAACAATATAAGACAGCTATTACCCACAACATTGTGCATCCCTGATTCCTCATTAACACTGGGGAGAAAACGTACTTCAAAAAGACCTTGTGTGCGCATTTGTACTTGGACGGACACTTCTGACGGATCATCTAGAAGGTTTTAGGATAGTTTAATACGATTTCCTCCAAGTTGCTAAGAGCAAATTTATTCTGGGCAGCAATTTACAATATTTCCAAAAAAATTAACTTAATTTCCTGAAGCAAAAATGCATCATTTCAAAAACTGAAAACACAAGCCCTTCCCTTGACTTGATTTTTTCATTGCAATAAAAATTCTCCATTTCCCCAAGAGGGCAAATATTTGTATTCCTATTCTGGTGAAGCAACCAAATCATGCTGGATATTCAAATGAAAGTAAAGAAATTTGTCTCTAATTGTTACAATGCCCTGCAATATGCAAACTGGGTCGTGTATCATTAGTACCATAAACATGCTTCTGATTGGACTGACCTGCCCTCTTTTCCAGCCACTGCAGAAGCTTTTTTTAAAACAAATGCCAGCATTAGAACTTCAACAAATTTGATTCTCTTTTCTGGGCCAGCAAGGACAGACACTGCACATTGATTTCAAATATTAATATCCTGGATAGGATTTTCCATTTTGACTGGAGGACCCCAATCTAAGGTTGCCAACAAGATGTTGCTCTGTGCAACCCTGGAGAAAAATTATCAGGGTATTTTAAAAAAAGGCAAGGTTCTCTGGCCTCCTCGCCGTGTGTTTCTCACCGTTCACCTGCAGCAGGATGTTCTGGTCCCACCGCTGTCAATGGGATTTTTCATTAAATCCACCTCACACTGCCGGGAAAGCTACAGCGGGGTGTGCCGTTGGCAGAACTGGAAGATTCCACCGGCGTGAACGGTTAGGAAGTTCCAGCTCCAGTTTTTTAAAAAATATTTCTCTTTACAGATATAAAAATATTTTAAATGGAGGGGGAAAAAGCTGTTTGCTGACAGTCCAGCATCATCCAACTGACGCGAGAAGGTTGCGCATCTGAAGGATGAATGCGTTGGCCGATGAATAGCTGGATTGTCAGGGCAAGTCATGTGCTGAAACCTCTAGGAATACATTTAGTCACAGTTGGCAACCCTGTTCTGACCTCAGCGTCAAATGGAGGTCCCGGCTCTGCATTGTTTTGAGAGCAGTCAATTTTTGCTGGATTGGTTAATTAGTGCCAGAGGGAAATACTTGCTGTGCAATTAAGCTCCAAAAGTTGCAGGACTAAAAAGAACCCCTCCACCATGTTTTTTTAATTCATTTCTGGGACGTCAACATAAAAGAACATAAAGAACTAGGAACAAAAGTAGGCCATCTGGCCCTTCGAGCCTGCTCTGTCATTCAATAAGGCATGGCTGATCTTTTCGTGGACTCAGCTCCACTTACCCGCCTGTTCACCATAACCCTTAATTCCTTTACTGATCAAAAATCTATCTCTGCCTTAAGAAAATTCAACAAAGTAGCCTCAACTGCTTCACTGGGCAGGGAATTCCACAGATTCACAACTCTTTGGGTGAAGAAGTTCCTCCTCAACTCAGTCTTAAATCCACTCCCCCTTATTTTGAGGCAATGACCCTTAGTTTAGTTTCACCTGTCAGTGGAAACAACCTCCCTGCTTCTATCTTATTTATTCCCTTCATAATTTTATATGTTTCTATAAGATTCCCCCCTCACTCTTCTAAATTCTAGTGAATATAGTCCCAGTCTACTCAGTCTCTCCTCATAAGCCAACCCTCTCAACTCCGGAATCAATCTAGTGAATCTCCTCTGCACCCCCTCCACTGCCAGTATATCCTTTCCCAAGTAAGGAGACCAAAGTTGTACACAGTACTCCAAGTGTGGCCTCACCAGCACCTTATACAGCTGCAACATAACCTCCCTGTTTTTAAACTCCATCCGTCTAGCAATGAAGGGCAAAATTCAATTTGCCTTTCTAATTACCTGCTGCACCTACAAACCAATGTTTTGTGGTTCATGCACAAGGACTCCCAGGTCCCTCTGTACAGCAGCATGCTGCAATTTTTCATCATTTAAATTATAGTCCATTTTGCTTTTCTTCCTACCAAAATGGATGACCTCACATTTACGAACATTGTACTCCTTCTGCCAGACCCTTGCGCACTCACTTAAACTATCTATATCCCTTTGCAGACTTGTAGCCACAATATGTGTCTATGCCTGTTCAGTTTCTAGATGTTAATATTAGGAGATTTGAGGATGGTAATGTCATTAAATGTCAAGGGACGATGGTTAGATTCTTTCTTTTTAGAGATGGTCATTGCCTGATATTTGTGTGGCATGAATGTAACTTGCCACTTGTCAGTCCAAGCCTGGATATTGTCCAGGTCTTGCTGCATTTGGACATGGACTGCTTCAGTAACTGAGGAGTTGTGAATGGTTCTGAAAATTGTGCAATCATCAGTGAACATCCCACTTCTGACCTTGAAGGTATTTGATGAAGCAGCTGAAGATGGTTGGGCCCAGGATACTACATTGAGGAACTCCTGTAGTAATATCTGAAACTGGGATAATTGACTTCCAAACACCACAGCTTTGTGCCAACTATGACTCCAACCAGCAGAGGGTTTTCTCCCTGATTCCTGACTCCAGTTTTGCAAGGGCTCCTCAATACCACACTCAATTAAATGCTACCCTAATGTGAAAGGCAGTTATTCTCTCCTCACATCTAGAATTTAGCTCCTTTGTCCATGTTTAAACCAATGCTATACTGAGGTCAGGAACCGGGTGACTCTGGGCAGAACCCAAACTGAGCATCAGAAGATTATTGCTAAGCAAGTGCTGCTTGATAGCACTATTGGTGACCTCTTCCATCATTTCACTGATCATTGAGAATAAACTGATTGGGCGGTAATTGACCATGTTGGATTTTTCCTCCTTTTTGTATACAGGACAAACTTGGGCAATTTTCCACATTGCCCGGTAGATTTCAGTTTGTAGCTGTACTGGAACAGCTTGGTTAGGGGCTAGGGGCGCAACATGTTCTGGAGCATGAGTCTTCAGTAATATTGTCAGGCCCGTAGCCTTTGCTGTATTCAGTGCTTTCAGTTGTTGCTTTACATCATGTGGAGAGAATTGAATTGGCTGAAGACTGACACCTGTGATGCTGGGGACCTCTAGAGGAGGCAGAGATGGATCACCCAGTTGGCAATTCTGGCTGGAGATCATTGTGAATGCTTCAGCCTTATCTTTTGCTGGGCTCCTCCATCATTGAGGATGGGGATATTTGTAAAAAGCTGCAGCCTGTTATTTCAGATAGGGGAGAGAAAGAGAGGCGGACAATGCATCGACCTTGAGGCATCCTCTCAGTGCTGTTAAAAACTTCTAATATAAAAAAAAGCCATGGATACTAGCCATTATTGTGGAGGGGTGAGAGGAGGGAGTAGTGCTCAAAAGCACTGGCCTCCAGTCTACCACCAATGGACAGCCTCCAGGCAGCTCCCATGTTCCTGACATTGTGGCAGGTCCACTGGATATTCCAGGCAGCTTCTGATTAACGGCCTTAATATTGGCTCAATTGTCTCTGCAGTTGATAAATGTTCATCTCACCATCCAGAAAAATGGCTCAGTAGCAACCAATGAAAATACAGGCCTCACCCACCTCCGTTCATAGCTCGCTATCAGAGTGAAAATCCTGCCCCTGCAGTCTGTAAAATAAGATGCCATTATGCTTCTTTATGTGGGTGTGTGCTTTAGGTTGCAAATACTCCGGAAACAGAAATAGATAGAAACATGCAAGGGCTCCACGAGCATATGAAGAGACAAACAGTCAACCACTGAATACTTGTAAAACAGGAACTAGGATTTCAACAATAGCAAACCACAAACTGGTAGTAAATGAAACAGAAAGAGAGAAAAGCAGTAAAAGCTGAGAACAGAAACTATAAAAAGTAGAATCACAAGAATATCAATTGACTTCACAGTTTTTTTTTTATACTTTTCCAATTCAATCAAATCAAATCCAATTCAGAGTCTCAACAAGTTGAGACATTTCAGATCCAGGCTGACAAGACAGGGCGAGCGACCAAAATCACCCTGTCCTGGGCCTGATCTACATGAGCCAAGCTGATTGGAGAAGGGGGAGGTTCCTCCTCCAAGACTTGAGCTCATTTGCATCTTAGCCAAAAGGCCGAGATGCCGCTTTTAAAAATTGCTTCATATGAAACATATGAAGCTTCAGTGTAACCTAATGACCTCAACCAAGTGCAGCCGACCATACTACACTTGATCTTAGCCTAATTGACTTCACAGTTCAATTTTCCAATGCAGTTGACACTATAATCAGATTAGCAGCTTTTTCACCTGCTGCAGGTAACATGATATCCCTACACATCAGCATCTGGTCTAACCTGGCAGCAACTGCTGAAGTGTTCAAAAATTGGAGGAAAGCAGTCTTTAGACACAGAGTGATTTTCCAAACTTGTGGTCCCAGTAGGTAAAAGTCCACACCAAGGTACGTCAAGGTGTTTGCTTAACATTTATGCAAATATAGCCAAATGAGATAATATCATAGAAATCATAGAAACCCTACAGTGCAGAAGGAGGCCATTCGGCCCATCGAGTCTGCACCGACCACAATCCCACCCAGGCCCGACCCCCACATATTTTACCCGCTAATCCCTCTAACCTACACATCCCAGGACTCTAAGGGGCAATTTTTTAACCTGGCCAATCAACCTAACCCGCACATCTTTGGACTGTGGGAGGAAACCGGAGCACCCGGAGGAAACCCACGCAGACACGAGGAGAATGTGCAAACTCCACACAGACAGTGACCCGAGCCGGGAATGTGCTTTGACTTGAGATAATAACTTACTTATATTCCTAACTTGCTCTTTGTAGTCATTTAAACCTGGAAAACCAGATCAGCTGCTGACATGCAGTGGAATCGTGTCAAACTATAAAATACAGTGTGATTTCTGATCTGATCTGTTATGTGGTGGAAAGTCCCTTTTACAGAAGCTTCAAATTCTTCACCCGAAGGTCGGTCCTTGGCGATTATTTGTTGTGCCATTATTCTTTTGCTAGGTTAGGGGAGAGATCCTCAGTCGAATCAAGCAGGACAGCAGGCCGGGAAACATCAATGAAGGGCCTTTAATGGGACTTGATTGCAAGTCTCCCATGCCCTTTTTTCCACGTAATCAGCTTCACGCTGGAAATTGACGAGGAGCTGATTAGCATATTGAAATTTCACTTTCCATATGACTAGCAGGTTCGGGATGGTAGTCTCCACGCCCGCTAGCATCTCCCCTCCACCCCCCGGGCCAGGATAGTTCCCTACCAGCAGGATTTACAACTGCTTCCCAGCAATGGGGAACAGACGTGCTCACCCCATTGGTGGAGCCAGGGCCATTGAGGCCCCACTCCCAAGGAAGTCGGCAGCAAGGGAGGGGGTTGCACCTTGGCCAGTGCCAGCTGGCTTCCTGGCACTGCCCTAGGGGCACCATGGTACTGCCCACTAGGCACCGGACAATGCCAAGGGAGCAGGGCCTACTGGGGGGAGGGGAGGATGATCAATGGTGGTGGAGGGGGACCCACTGCCACTCTGCAGTGGGATCGGTGCAGGAGGCAGTGAGATGGCAATCAAGGCTGGCTGGTAAGCCCGTGAATGCGGGGGGTGGGGGGAAAGAATCATTGGGAAGGCTGGTGAGACCAACAATCCGGGAGAAGGGGGCCTGGGAAGATATTGGATGGCCAGCGACCAGCAGGCCAGCAACAGGGCATCAGTGCGCATGTGCCAATCTCCACACTAACAGATCAGCACATGCGCAATGGCCCTCTGAGGCATGCTGTGATGCACAGTGTCAGAGATTTGTTCAAGTAAGCACATCCAAGAAACGGGTGGGAAAATTTCCCATTTTCCCGCCCGTTGGGGAGTTTTTTTTGGGGAGAATCCCAGCCATATTATTTCTCTCTCACATACCTGAATATATCACAGATTACATAAAATAAGTACTTGAAATTGAGTTTTGGGACAGAGAAAAGTTTGGTCTCACAGTCATACATTGATCTCGTGCTGGACAATGATCTGTTCTAGAAATGTTTCTTCAGAAGTCGGTTAAAATTTGTTCTCCTGTGCACATGCAAATTACGTGGCTTCAATCATACTCCCAAAGGACAAAGGCACTGCACAAGTTGTAAGCTGGTCAACTAGAATAATACCAACTTAAATCACAGTGAAAACTAATTCAGTTTCTCTCTCCACTGATTCTGTCTGACCTTTCCTGCATTTTCTGTTTCTACCTCAGATTTCCAACATTTGCAGAATTTTGCTTGTGAACTATGAAAGATGGAATGTCACTGGACTAATAATCCAGAGGCCCAGGCTAATGCTTTAGGGACATGTGCTTATACCCACACACTAGTTGGTGGAATTTAAAATTCAATTAACAAAACTGGAATATGAAGCTAGTCTCAGTAATATTGGCCATGAAACCACCACCCATCAATGTAAAATCCATATGGTTTACTCATATCCTTCAGGGAAGCAAATCTTACCAAATCTATTAGCTATGAGGAGAGGTTGGGTAAACTCAGTTTGTTCTCACTGGAATGACGGAGGTTGAGGGATGACCTGATAGAGGTTTGCAAGATTATGAGTGACATGGACAGAGTGGGTAGTCAGATGCTCTTTCCTAGGGTAGAAAAGTCAATATTAAGGGACATAGGTTTAAGGTGCATGGGGAAAAGTTTAGAGGAGATGTGCAAGGCAAGTTTTTTTTTACACAGAAGGTGGTGAATGTCTGGAACGCACTGCCTGGGGAGGTGGTGGGAGCAGGTACGATAGTGGCATTTAAGGGGCAACTGGACGAATACATGAATAGGATGGGAATGGAAGGATATGGATTCCATAAGCGCATACGGTTTTATGTCAGGCAAGCATCATGATAGGCGTGGAGGGCCGAAGGGCCTGTTCCTGTGCTGTACTTTTCTTTGTTCTTTGTACCTGGTCTGCTCTACATGTGACTCCAGACCCACAGCAATGGGTTGACTCTTAACTGTCCTCTGAAATGGCCCAACAAGCCATTCTGTTCAAGGGTAATTAGGGATGAGCAATAAATGCTGACTTACCAGCGATGTCCACAGCCTATTCAAGAATTTAAAAAAGATGCTGGGCAGAGCTAGATTTGTCCCCATTCAGACAGAAGATGGGGATGGCAATTATAGTGAATAATATAGTATGCAGGGTATGGTAGCTACAGGGTTATGGTAGTGATGAACTACCTAGAGGTTGAGAGTTCAAAACACACCAAGACAGGTTGTGAAAAGTAATTCAATTAACCTGATAATTTGTGGACTGGCACGAGAGAAATATAATTTAAAAAGCCAACTGGCACCTACTGGGAAGGGATCTACCCTTCCTGGCCTATAATTGGATTCCAATCCCCACTTTTTGTTGACCCTTAAAAGTTCTCACGGAAACTGGGGATGGGCCATAAATACTGCCCAGATTCCACAAAATAATAAGTAAACTGGTGGGTGACACACTGAAGGCCAAAAGGACATCATTACAACACAATGTTCCAAGGAGAAATTGAGGTAAATGCAACTGTTCGTAATCTAGGCTGACACTTTGATGCAGTACTGAGGAGTTCTGTATAGTTTTGCCAGAAGTGATGTTTTTCATTTCTTGTCTCTGCTCTCAGGAGGACATAAGAGGAGTCAGGACAGTGCTCCTAGTGTCCTGGCCAACATATAACCCTCAACTGACATTACATAAAAATAGATTAATGGTTATTTTGTCACATTCATCTTTGTGGGACTTTTCTGTGCACAACTGGCAGCCGTGCTTTTGGACTTTACAACATCTCTATATTTCTTAAACAACTTCATTAGCTTTGAGCACTTTGGGATGACCTGAATTTACCAATATTTTAATAAATACATATTGTGACTTTCTTTGTTTGACACTTCAGGAATTCTGCGAAACATCACTCCTAACAAGAAACAGGGTCTAGAAAATTACCAGAAATTTTCCGAGCTGTGAGTTCCTCTCACAATTTTGAGTGTTGGGTCACAAAATCACCTCTTTGGAATTTCTACCTATTTGCAGTGGAACAATTGAAAAATAAAAGCTGCAGAGTATTAATTACTCAGCACTCAGCTGTTCTTTTTATATGAGGATCCTCGGACTTTATAGAAATGCAATTTGTTATAAATTAGGTTTTCTGCCAGGGCACAAAGTACAAATAAATCAAGAAAGTCTGGTATAACATTTCCAACTAAGATTACAAACTTGCTCTTATTCATATTTCATTATAAACTTAGCATTCACAGATATCCTGTTTGCACATTAGACAGTGTAAAAACTGAATATTCCACTTTGAGATTAAATTTAACCTTTTTCAATTTATTCACAGAAATCAGACACGAGCCATCACACTGCATATTTACCATAGTAAGCTTTCAAGGCTGCTTTCTTCTTTGTGAACACAAATTGTTTATTGTCTAGAAATAGTATAATATGATTAGTATGGTTTGATTATTTAAATAGCATCATGCGGTGGAATTGATGGAAATTCTCTTTTTTAACAAAAACTCGTGTTAGGGCTATTTCAAAACCAAATTAACTGCTGCTACTCCATTAAATTCACAGAGATCATCTGAGTTTAATTTTTATGTCCAGCCAATTATCAATTTCATAGCAGCTCCAAGTACAGAATGTAAATAAAATCTCACTTTAATAGTTAACAGCTCTTGTCATGTTTACGGCAGGAGAATGGAAAATAGTAAGAATTAGGAGAAGAAATGATTTGATGGAGGTGTTGTAAACCATGGTAGAGTAACTTCCCAGTGACAATAAGATCGACAACCATAGGACACAGATTAGCAAAAGAACCAGAGATAATATGAGGATTTTTTTTTCAAAAACACAGCAAGTTGTTGTGACCCGTTCAACACTGCTGTAAGGATAGTGGAAGCAGACTCAGTAGTAATGTTCAAAACAGGATTGGATAAAAACTTGAACTGAAAGAAAATGTAGGGCTATGGGCAAAGAGCCAGCACAGGGTTGATTGCCAAATAGCTTTCCCTTGAGCTGTATCATGGGGATTGATTTAGCTCAGTTGGCTGAATAGCTAGTTTGTGATGCGGGGCGATGCCAGCGGCACTGGTTATTCATGAAGGCCCCACCTTCTCAATTCACCCCTCGCCTGAGGTGTGGTGATTCTCAGGTTAAACCACCAGTCAGCTCTCCCCCTCCAAAGGGGAGAGCAGCCTATCTGGGACGATGGCGGCTTCCATTTAATTTTACCATTCCATAATTCTGTGAAGCAGAAACAGGGAGAGACCTGAACCAAGAACAAGCCAGGAGGTATGGAGGTAGGAGGTATGATCAGCACAGGGAGAAGGCCGAATCTGAAGGTGGCTCTGAGGCATGGAAGGAATAGGTGTAAGGTAGGATGAGCAGTAGTGTACCATCTACAGGATGCCCAAGAGGGAACAGCAGTGCGGCCGGTCAGAAATAGTGGAGTCGTGAAGTGCTGGCTGCCTTCATGTACATTGGAAACCTGACATTTTGCCTCTGGATAATAAAGGCACTGCACTTGGATGTGAAAAGAGGAAGAGGAGTGGTGGGGGCAGTGGAAACGTTACGAGAACAGGAAGAGAAGCCAATCATTCACCCATGTGAGGGCAGCTTTATGATGTGCTCTGATATAATTAGTCTGATCAGGTCATATGGTTGACAACGAGTTGATGTCCACCATGATAATGCAAAAACTGAAACTGTAAATAATCACTAACCAAACAGTTTTAACCTGAAACATTATTAAACTACAAATTCTGATGTATTCCCATACATCTGAAAAATGAAACAATTTGTAAACTGCTTTGTTCGGGTGGTTTCCAAAAGAAAATCGGCCCTCCAGATTTCCGACATTTAAATGAGCCAGAAGGCAGTGCGAAAGCTTGCCTTGCTGCTGGTGTTAAGTATATTTTTCAGGCCTACAGGACACACTCTGAAAGCCGGCGTGGGGATGGGGAATGGCCCGCTAACACTGCCAGAATGTCGCCGGCTGAGCCGTTACACGCGGTTCGCTCCGCAGTCTCCAGTGTTTTAGTGCTTTGCAACTTTCAGCAAACCTACTCCTGCTGCTTACCTCCGCTGTCACTGCATTCGGCCAAGAATTCCCACACGGACAAAAACAAGAAGCCCCGATTCTAACAGAGGTGGAAAGCAAATGGTGAACATGACAAACAGAAATAAGGCGAGGAAGCTGCAGGCTGCCTCTGACTTCCGCGTCCTGAATATTGGGAGGATTTGACAGACGCACAGAGGGGGCTGGCCTCTCCCTCTTGTCACTCTGCTGATGCTGCTTCTATCACCACCTCTCTAATTCACTCGCATTTAACTTTGTTTGACCATCACAAGGATCATTTTTTTTCACGTTAAAATGTTAACAACAAAAGGAAATTGATACATGCAGTCAACCTTAAAGTAGTGACTTGCTTGTTTTGTTTATTCCGGAAGTAAACAAAAAACCAGGTGTCAGCATTTTGGTTGGATTTAGCGTTTGTTACAGAATTGTTTCTACTTAATGCACTTTCCTAATATGTTGGGTGAGCCCCCTACATTGTGGTGGCATGTCAGGGGAACGGGGCAAAGTATCTCCTCCAAGACCCCCAGTCAAATTCAATCAGAGCTGGCCCCAGCAACATACACATCGCTTGATTTATGGAATAAAGTGCCAAGATCGCCAAACCCAATTCCAGCCCGAGTTGCAAACAAACTTTCCAAATCAGGAGGCAATGTGATGTTGCCAGGATATTACCGTGCTGTTGCGTTGGAGTAGTTTCAATGGTTTCAAAAGACTGCTAGCTGTAAACATCTAACATTTATTTAAATATGTTTACAGGTCACGGAGAACACTCTTACAAACTTCTGACCCAATTTGCTCTCCACTTTACTTTCACTTCAGACCGTGCCAGAGTCTGGCATTATGAGTTTATGTCACTCCCTGTGACATCACAGACTATGACAGTTAACCCTTTATGTGACATAAGCCTCTAGTATACTCCACTCGACTACAGCTCAGCTCAAGTCTCTGTTCAGACTCTAACATTCTGTTGACATCCCTGGAAATTCAATGTTTCAGTTTCCTAGTCATTCTGAACATTTCAGTGTTTTGAAGTCTGGTAGAAAATGTAGCCTGTTTTTCCTCTTTTTGGTAAATGTTTCTTTCTCTCTCTGGGTTCTTTTCTTATTCTCTCATCTCTCTCCTTCCTCTGCATTTTTTTAGATTCTCATCTATTATACCAATAAGTATTGTGGTCTCTTCACTAATCTACTGTACCTCATTCTTCTCTTGCTTGTTTGGGGTGGCACAGTGGCAGAATGGTTAGCACTACTGCCTCACAGTTTCAGGGACCCGGGTTCAATTCCGACCTTGCGTCACTGTCTGTGTGGAGTTTGCATGTTCTCTCTGTGTCTGAGTGGGTTTCCTCCGGGTGCTGCGGTTTTCTCCAAAGATGTGCAGGTTAGGTTGATTGGCCATGCTAAATTGCCCCTTAGTGTCAGGGGGATTAGCAGGGTAAATACATGGGGTTGCGGGGTAGTGCCTGGGTTGGATTGTTGTCAGTGTAGGCTTGATGGGCCAAATAGCCTCCTTCTGTAATGTAGGGGTTCTATGATTCTATGAATAAGGCAATCTCTTACTGCTGTTGCTCTGAATTCAAATTAGTAGATGATTCGGGATTCCTACTTCAACGTCTTCTTTCATTTCTGATGATTGTGACCTCTCTGGTCACAATCTGCCCCGAGATGGTTAGGTTAGGTGGATTAACCATGGTAAATCCACAGAGTTACAGGGATAGGGCAGAAGGGAGGGCCTGGGTAAGATGCTCTTTCAAAGAGTCAGTGCAGACCCAATGGGCTGAAAGGCCTCTTTCTGTAGGGATTCTACGGTCTCTGATTTTCACTCTGCTCAATTGAAGTCAAAGCTTTCCTGTTTCTTCTTACTGTGATGTGGAGATGCCGGCGTTGGACTGGGGTAAGCACATTAAGAAGTCTCACAACACCAGGTTAAAGTCCAACAGGTTTATTTGGTAGCAAATACCATAAGCTTTCGGAGCACAGCTCCTTCGTCAGATGGAGTGGATATCTGTTCTCCAACAGTGCAAACAGACACAGAAATCAAGTTACAGAATACTAATTAGAATGCAAATCTCTACAGCCAGCCAGGTCTTAAAGGTACAGATAATGTGGGTGGAGGGAGCATTCAACACAGGTTAAAGAGATGTGTATTGTCTCCAGACAGAACAGCTAGTGAGATTCTGCAAGATCAGGGGGAAAGCTGTGAGGGTTACTGATAATGTGACATACATCCAACATCCCGGTTTAGGCCGTCCTCATGTGTGCGAAACTTGGCTATCAGTTTCTGCTCAGCAACTCTGCGCTGTCGTGTGTCGTGAAGGCCGCCTTGGAGAATGCTCCAAGTGTGGGGGAGCACTTCAGCAGTCACGGGCATTCAGCCTTGGATCTTCAGGTAAGCGTTGGATTTATGTCACATTATCAGTAACCCCCACAGCTTTCCCCCTGATCTTGCAGAATCTCACTAGCTGTTCTGTCTGGAGACAGTACATATTTCTTTAACCTGTGTTGAATGCTCCCTCCACCCACATTATCTGTACCTTTAAGACCTGGCTGGCTGTAGAGATTTGCATTCTAATCAGTATTCTGTAACTTGATTTCTGTGTCTGTTTGCACTGTTGGAGAACAGATATCCACTCCATCTGATGAAGGAGCTGTGCTCCGAAAGCTTATGGTATTTGCTACCAAATAAACCTGTTGGACTTTAACCTGGTGTTGTGAGACTTCTTACTCTTCTTACTGTGCCCTCTTCCATCTGAACAATGTAAGATCTCAGGCGTGGTGCTACCTCCAAATCTTGAGTGATCTCTGATTCAAATGTGTTCTCTCTGTCATTGCTCTGTGATGACTATCATAGTGTTTACTTTCGTCTTTCTCATATTTTCTCTAAGTCTGTTGTAAGGTTTAGGGTTTTTAAAGTCTAAAACCTTTCTAATTAAAAAACTCAATGGTCCAAATTTTTAACTTCTAACACTAGTGTGGTGAACCATCGTTGGTTCACCACTGGGGTTGTTATTGTGTTACTGTTGGGCTAGGGTGTTGTTGTTATGGGGGTTGTACTATGTTGATGGGATAGGGTGTTTACCTGTCCTAAGTGTTATCATGGCACACTCCAGTGGGGTCCCGCCTCCGGTGGCAGGGTATAAGACCCCCTGCTCCGGCAGGACCCCTTCAGTCTGAACGGGTGAATTTGTGTTAGTAGTTTCATTGTTAATGTATTAAAGCCTTCAGTACTAAAGCCTTGTTTCCGGGTGCTCATTGAGGTGCATCAATTTAATACATTAACTGAGAATATGGAGCAGATCCTAAAACCGGATCGTCTGACACTGGACCCACGTGCGGTCGGTGCAGCTAACACGTTCGAACATTGGTGGAAGTGCTTCGAGGACTACCTGGCAGCCTCGGTAGCTATCACTACGGACAGTGATAGACTCCAGGTCCTCCACGCAAGGGTAAGCGACACGATTTACCTAGCCATTCGTGCAGCTTCCACTTACCAGGGTGCCGTCGAGCTCCTAAAGAATAGGTACATTACGCCACCCAACGAGATTCACGCTCGTTATCTCCTCGCTACACGACGTCGGCAGTCGGGCGAGACCATAGAAGACTACGCCAATGAACTCCTGCAGCTTGCCAGGGCTTGTGACTGTAAGGACGTCTCCGCCGAGCAGTACATGCACGACCTCGCCCGAGACACGTTCGTAGCAGGGGTAGGGTCCTCGTATATCAGACTTAAATTACTAGAAAAGGGGAAACTCAACTTGACCCAGGCAATGGGGATGGCCGTGAGGTTGGAGGCGGCGTCGAAGAGCTTGGCGCTGTATCCCGAGGACCACGTGCAGTCAACGTGGTTGGAGCAAGCTCTGCTCCCTCCTCGCCCCGCGAACCCGCGCTCCCAGATCGATTCGACGACGGCGGCAGCTCCAGGGGGCCAGCGATGCTATTTTTGCGGTGGGGCTAAGCATCCACGGCAGCAGTGTCCGGCAAGAACAGCAATCTGCAGCCAGTGCGGTAAAAAAGGCCACTACAGCAAAGTCTGCAGGTCCAAACCTAAAAACGGCAGTGCAGCTTGTAACCCTCCAGAACGGAGACCATCTCCTTCGGCGCTGCAGTACCCACGAGGTCCGACCACGTGCGACCTCAGGACGGCGCCATCGTGGCAAACAGAGGAGGAGGAAGACCACCAGGAGTCGCTGCGCTTGGCGCCCTCGCCCATGTGCGATTCATGGGGGCGGCCATCATGGTCCACGACGACTAGGAGCGACCAGCAGGGGTCCTCAGCATCCACATCGGCAGCATGCAGTGACGCCCAGGGGCCAACGGTGGCGTCGATCTCTCTGGATCAGACCAGGCATTTCAGACTGGAACATTCTATGATGGAGGTAAAGGTTAGTGGCAGAACTGTAAATTGTCTGTTTGACAGTGGGAGCACCGAAAGTTTCATACACCCTGAAACTGCTAAAAGGTGTGGACTCCGGGTTCTCCCTGCCAAGCAGACCATTTCCATGGCATCACAGTCCCGGTCTGTACCGATCCAAGGACGATGTATGGTAACTCTTGAGGTACAGGGCACAGTCTACGAGCAATACAGGCTCCTTGTGTTACCTCACCTTTGCGCGCCAATTCTCCTCGGACTAAATTTTATGGTCCACATGAAGAGTGTGATCCTACAGTACGGTGGGCCACTCCCTTCACTGGCCGTAGGGAACCAGCCGCAGCCTCCAAATTGCCCAAAACGCCCCGCGTGCAATCTATCCACCCTGAAGATCACGACACCATCCCTTTTTTAAAAATCTGGTACCAGGCTGCAAGCCCATCGCTACTAAAAGTAGGCGTTACAGCGCTGAGGACCGGATCTTTATTAGATCTGAGGTTCAGCGGCTCCTCAAGGAAGGGATCATACAGGCCAGTGCTAGTCCGTGGAGAGCGCAGGTCGTGGTAGTCAAAAGCGGGAACAAACCTCGGATGGTCATCGACTATAGTCAGACCATTAATAGATACACGCAGCTGGATGCGTATCCTCTCCCGCGCATTTCTGATATGGTCAATCAGATTGCGCAGTACCGAGTGTTTTCTACCATAGACCTTAAGTCCGCCTACCATCAACTCCCCATCCGCCCAGAGGACCGACAATATACGGCCTTTGAGGCGGATGGTCGTCTATACCAATTCCTCAGGGTTCCATTTGGTGTCACCAATGGGGTCTCGGTCTTCCAGCGTGCTATGGACCGAATGGTGGACCAGAACGGGTTGCGGGCTACCTTCCCGTACCTGGATAACGTCACCATCTGCGGCCATGACCAGCAGGACCATGACACGAATCTCCAACACTTTCTGCGCACTGCATCTCGCCTGAATCTGACCTATAACAGGGAGAAGTGCGTATTCCGTACGCGTAAGTTAGCCATCCTCGGATACGTGGTGGAAAACGGGGTCATTGGCCCTGATCCAGACCGTATGCGACCACTCACTGAACTTCCCTTGCCCGCTAGCACGAAAGCACTCAGGAGATGCCTCGGGTTCTTTTCGTACTATGCACAGTGGGTCCCCAACTATGCGGACAAAGCTCTCCGCTCATTAAGTCCACGACCTTCCCACTTACGCCGGAGGCCCAATTGGCCTTCAAGGTTTTGAAAAGCGACATTTCGAAAGCCACGATGCACGCGGTGGATGAATCCATCCCCTTCCAGGTGGAGAGTGATGCATCTGATTTCGCCCTAGCCGCCACACTAAACCAGGCAGGCAGGCCCGTCGCGTTTTTTTCCCGCACCCTTCAAGGCCCCGAAATTCGGCACTCAGCGGTGGAGAAGGAGGCTCAGGCCATTGTGGAGGCAGTCAGACACTGGCGCCATTACCTGGCAGGTAAGCGGTTCACCCTGATCACGGATCAACGATCCGTGGCGTTTATGTTTAGTAACACGCAGAGGGGCAAGATCAAGAACGATAAGATCTTGCGGTGGAGAATTGAGCTCTCCACCTATAATTACGATATTATGTATCGTCCAGGGAAGCTCAATGAGCCCTCGGATGCCCTCTCGCGCGGAACATGCGCCATCATGCAGGAGGACCGCTTGAAGGCTCTCCACAATGATCTGTGTCATCCTGGAGTCACCAGACTCTACCACTTCATAAAAGCCCGCAACCTACCCTACTCGGTGGAGGAGGTCAGGTCAGTTACTAGAAGTTGTCGGATTTGCGCAGAATGCAAACCACACTTTTATCGACCAGACCGGGCACATTTGGTCAAGGCCACTCGCCCTTTTGAGAGGCTGAGTGTAGATTTTAAGGGCCCCCTTCCCTCAACGGATCGGAATGTCTATTTTCTTAACATAATAGACGAATTTTCCCGGTTTCCGTTTGTTTTCCCCTGTGCGGACACGTCGACTGCCACCGTCATCAAGGCATTCAGTGAGCTTTTTACCCTGTTCGGGTACCCCTGCTATATTCATAGCGACAGGGGCTCGTCGTTCATGAGCAACGACTTGAGGCAATTCCTGCTCTCATTCGGGATTGCCTCTAGTAGAACCACGAGCTACAACCCTAGGGGTAACGGACAGGTGGAAAGGGAGAATGCTACAGTCTGGAAGGCTGTCCTACTGGCACTGAAATCCAAGGGCCTTCCAGTCTCCCGGTGGCAGGAGGTCCTTCCAAATGCGCTCCATTCTATCCGCTCCCTCCTGTGTACGGCAACCAATGCTACTCCCCACGAGAGGATGTTCTCATTCCCTCGGAAGTCGTCCTCGGGGACCTCATTGCCAGCCTGGTTGACGTACCCAGGACCCGTCCTTCTGCGGCGCCATGTGAGGGCTCGCAAGTCCGACCCCTTGGTCGAACCGGTCCAACTCCTCCACGCCAACCCTCAGTATGCCTATGTGGCATATCCTGACGGGCGAGAGGACACTGTCTCCATTAGAGACCTGGCGCCCGCAGGGGACGTAGCAACTCCTGTCGCTCCTATTCCCCCAGTCACAGATCCACTACTCCTCATTACTTCCCCAGACGTGGCGCGGTCAGCACCGGGACCAGTGCATAACACTTTTACTCCCATGTACAGCTTGCCTGAGACTCGGAGATCGGCGCCACCATCATCACCACCACCACCACCACCAAACGTTCCAGGATCCCCTGCACCATCGCCTCATCAGGGCCGGCCGGCCCGGGAGTCTTTGAGGGGACAGCCAGATGTTGCTTTGAGAGAGCCACCGCAAGCACCTGCTCCGGTTTCGCAACCGGTGTTGAGAAGATCGCAGCGTCGGTGTGGTCCTCCAGACCGTCTGGACTTGTGAATCCTGTTATTTTTTTTGTCATTGTCTGTTTTCATCCACCCCGCCACCTTTGGTTCCTAAAGGAGGGGTGAATGTGGTGAACCATCGTTGGTTCACCACTGGGGTTGTTATTGTGTTACTGTTGGGCTAGGGTGTTGTTGTTATGGGGGTTGTACTATGTTGTTGGGATAGGGTGTTTACCTGTCCTAAGTGTTATCATGGCACACTCCAGTGGGGTCCCGCCTCCGGTGGCAGGGTATAAGACCCCCTGCTCCGGCAGGACCCCTTCAGTCTGAACGGGTGAATTTGTGTTAGTAGTTTCATTGTTAATGTATTAAAGCCTTCAGTACTAAAGCCTTGTTTCCGGGTGCTCATTGAGGTGCATCAACTAGGATGCTCAATTGTGCTTGACCTACAGGTTATGAATAACTAGTATGTATGAATCAAGTAGAATTTATGAAGCAAGATTTTGCATATACTTAACAAGGAGCAGTGAAGACAACATATAAGTTTTTCATCCCTCAAGATCCCAGGAACTCTTAGCACAGATGATGTTCCTCTTTTTTGTCTTTGAAGTGATGTTGAACTGTATCCAGAAGAGTCATACCCCAGAAGCCATGGTATCACTGTGCCAATGGGAATGATCATTTCTCAATTTTATCCCCCAGTCTCCTGTTCCTCCTTCCTTTCTTGGAGCTGGTCCAAATTCACTCCTTCTATTGGCTGTAGGATGCATATCATCTTGTGTCACCCCACCTTTGCAACCCTTGCTTTATGGGTCATAGACTCCAGAGGTTTACATTCCATTACAAGCAAATGCACATTTCCTTCCAGATACAGAGAAGCCATAAATAATGTGACATTTTCTTATCAACGTATCTTTATCTAAACCCCACACTAAAGCTATTAAATTCAACCACTTTCTATCACAAGAAATAGAAGCAAGAGTAGACCAACAGGTCCTTCAGACCTGCCACACCATTCAATGCTATCATGGCTGATCTAAGCCGGTCTCAGCTCCTTTTCTGTGCCATTTTCCCATAGCCCTTTATTCCTCGATCTATCAAATATTTATCCACCTCCACTTTAAATACTTCTAATGATCCAGCCTGCATCACCCTTTGAGGTAGAGAATTCCAAAGATTCACCACCCTCTGTGAGAAGAAATTTCTATACACCTCTGTTTTAAATGACTGGCCCTCTATATCTTGTAGCTATGTCTATTTGTTCAAGACTCTCCCACTAGTGAAAACATCTCACCATCTACCCTGCCAAGTCCCCCCAGGATCTTATATATTTCAATAAGGTCATCCCTCACTCTTCCAAACTCCAAGGAATACAAACCCAGAGTATTTAGTCTCTCTTGATAGGACAACCCTCTCATCTCAGGAATTAGCCTGATGATACTATATCCTTTTTTAGGTAAGGGGACCAAAACTGTACGCAGTATTCCAGGTGAGGCCTCACCAACACCCCCGTACAACGGCAAAAAACGTCTCTATTTTTAAACTCCAATCCCTTTGTAATAAAGGCCAAAATGCCATTTGCCTTCTTAAGTGTTGGGCCTGCCTGCTAGCATGATTTATGCACTAGAACACCTAGATCCCGCAATACTTCACTAGGGATATGGTCCAAGTGCAGGTCAGTGGGGCTAGGCAAAAAATGGTTCGGCACAGACAAGAAGGGCCAAAAGGCCTGTTTCTGAGCTGTAATTTTCTATGGTTTCTATGGTTTCTATGCCTTTTGTTTCCTCCTACCAAAGTGCATGACCTCACACTCCCTCACATTAAACTCTATTTGCCAGATTTTTGCCACCCACCCAATCTATCAATATCCCATTGCAGAATCGCAGTCACCGGAATTCTACCACCTCGCCACCATGGAATCAGAGCAGGCGAGGGGCGGACAATGGCAATGTCCATTGACCTTGGGTGGGAATTTCTGGTCTCACTGGAGTGAGGCAGTAAAATCCCACCCCAACTTTCATCAAAACATGCCCTTCCACCTACCTTCGTATCATCAGCAAATTTTGAAACCTTACATTCTGTTCCTTCCTCCAGGTCATTAATATAAATAGTGAACAATTGTGGACCAAGAACTGATCCCTATGGTACTCCACTAGTTACATCTTTCCACTTTGAAAATTACCCATTTGTTCCAACTCTCTGTTTTCTATGTGATGTACAGTTTTCAATCCATGCTAACACACTTCCTCCAATTCCATGGGCTTTTACTTCATGCACTAACCTCTTATGCAGTACCTTGTCAAATGACTTTTGGAAATCTAAATACACTACATCTACAGGTTCCCCTCTATCTACTCTCCCTGTTACATCCTCAAAGAATTCGAGCAAATTTGTCAAACATGATTTACCTTTGATAAAGCCATATTGACAAGGTTTGATTATATTCAGTTTTCCTAAATGATCATTTCCTCTTTGATTATTAATAATTGATTATCATAATATCAGAGAATAAAGATTTCCCACTCATTGCAGGTTAATTAAAACAATGCACAGTTTGTTTAAACATAGTGTCATCTTAAATTCAGGCTGCTTTAGCTGTTCCTTCAAAGCAGAAGACCTCTTGAATTCAGACTTCATGGCACCTTTGGAGTCATTAATTTATTAAAGCAAAACTTCTCAGAAACAACTGCTTTCTTGCTCTCCAACTATCTTGACTATCCAATTCCCAACAACAAGTCAAATCTGAACCATGTAATTTTAAACTATGGTTACAGAATAAAATCCATAGATATTGTAGATTATAATAATTAGTAGAATGATCAAAATCTTACACTGTGGGCGGGATTTTATGGCCTTGCTAGTTCTGAAACTGTAATATCCCACCTGAGATCAATGGACCTACCCATTGTCCATTGCTTGCCCGCTCTGATTCCGGTAAAATTCTAACCTGTCTTTTTGATCTATGGCAATATATGGGCCAGCAACTTCTTCCCATGAGTAATTCCCATGGAGCCAATACATTCTGTGGAGATGCCGGCGTTGGACTGGGGTAAACACAGTAAGAAGTTTAACAACACCAGGTTAAAGTCCATGGACTTTAACCTGGTGTTGTTAAACTTCTTACTGCCAATACATTCTGCAAGGGTAAGGATTTATAATGCAACTGTTGAAAATCCTTATTCCTTTTCAGTATTATTTCAATAGACTGGTTTGCATTTTCCATCTCTTTGTACTTGCAAAATTACTGTGCACAATTCTGTAGAGGATGCTTCTGCTGCCATTATTGTAGATGCTAATATCTCTGCAGGCATCAACGTCTCTTTGATTTTGTCGAATGATTTCTGATGCGCTTCTTCCCAGCACCATTCATTGTCTTGGTGTAATTACAGATGGAGTGGCTTGTTTTTTTTTGTAGAAATTTTGCTGCTTCATTCACCATTCCCATGAACCTGTGTAACTCAGAGATGGTTCTTGGAGCGAGAAATTATTTTAGAACTCTGGTATTCACTGGTTCAACTTTTATTCCTGATGTACTCACAATGTGACCAAAAAACTGGGATTGTTGGCTCTGAAAACTTACACTTACAGTTCAGTGTCAATCCTGTCTCTTGTAGTCTTCTCAGCACTACTCCTAAAGTTTAATGTTTTATAGTTTATTTATTAGTGTCACAAGTAGGCACAGATTAACACTGCGATGAAGTTACTGTAAAAATCTCCGAATCGCCACACCTGTTCGGATACACTGAGGGAGAATTTAGCACGACCAATTGGTCTAATCAGCATGTCTTTCAGATTGTGGGAGGAAACTGGAGCACTTGAAGGAAACCCATGCAGAGACGGAGAGAATGTACAGACTCCGCACAGACAGTGACCCAAGCTGGGAATCGAACCCGGGTCCCTGGCGCTGTGAGGCAGCAGTGCTAACCACTGT
This sequence comes from Mustelus asterias, assembly GCF_964213995.1. Taxonomy (NCBI): domain Eukaryota; kingdom Metazoa; phylum Chordata; class Chondrichthyes; order Carcharhiniformes; family Triakidae; genus Mustelus; species Mustelus asterias. Next base: position 81,854,084 of record NC_135805.1, read on the forward strand.
GCGACCTTGCCGCCCTGTGTCCCTACTCTCCTGTCATTCTCAACTGGAGTGGAACCAAGTGTCAACAAGTCATCCATGTGGTAAACATTTCCATGTAAGCATTCTAAAAGATTCAATATTATTCTCTGCAAGATCTTTGGTGCTGATGTTATTCCAAAAGGTAATCTGTTTACACAGAGGGTAGAATTTTCCAGTCCCCGTCGCAGTGAGTTTAATGGCAGCGGGAGCAGAAAAATCAGTTTCCCGCCAGTGTGAAATGACAGTGGGAATGTGTGCTGCTGCCTGTTGTGGCAGGTCATCATTCCCACTAGAGGCTGCCATGAACCTATTTTGCATCCCGTTAATGGGATGCAGATACAGGCCCACTGAGAATTGATCCTCCCATCTGATTCTCTGCACCATCAGCGGGATATCCTGGTCCAGAACACATCTGGACCAACGTGGCATGCACATGTTGGGACTTTGCTGGAAGAAGGCCTGGGGAAGCTTGTAGAGAAGAGGATGGAGGCCTCCAGTGTCCATGCACCCTAAGAACCAAGTGCAACACTGGATGCATGAAGCATCAACCATGTGGATCTTCTCACTGCAGCTGAATGGTGCAGTTGGGCAGTGATGGTCCATGCTTGCTTGTCGGGAGTGCGGGGGGTGGAATTAGATGGGGAGAAAAGGAATGAAGAGGTGGGGTGGGTGTGAAAGCCTAGAGGGAGGTAGGGGAGGTTGGGGAAGGAGAGAGATGCTGCAGAGTTTGTGGAAAGGGTGAGGTCATATGGAGCAGGAGGGTGGGAAGGGCCGTGGTGAGGTCTGGGCGTGGAAGTGGGGCTTTGCAGATGTGAATGGGCATGGGGGTGAAGAGGAAAAAGGGGTTGAAAGGAGGAGTCTGTGGTATCAATTAATGAGTTTTGGGGGATGTACTGAGGGAATTGATGATAGGAAGGTATGGTGAGGGTTAAAGAGAGCAGTGGTAGCTGATGGGATGCGATGGTGAGGGTTCAACAATGACAGGTGAGGGGATGCTGACAGTTGTTGGAGGAGATAAAGAAGGAAAAGCAAATTCAAGGGGTCGGCAGAATGTGGGAGGGACAGATCTACCATCACGGGTGTGGACTCCTCAGGAAGATGTAGGGCATGGACATTCACCTGCATGGGACGCAGGGTGCTGGGGACGGGTAACCATGGTTCAAATGTTACACCTGGGATGTTGATAGTTATGGGGGAAAGGGTCACGAGGATTGAGGAAAAGGTATTGGATTGGACATCAAAGGTCACATGGACCATGGCCACCTGCAACAACGAAGTTCCTCGTGATCAAGATCTCAAGATGCTGCATGGGAGTTGGGCCAGCAGAGGTGGTTGGAAATGCAGATCAGCTTAACTGGAAAACTGAAAGCGGATCCATAGCATATACTACTTACAATGTTCGGGCTTCAGGACAAAATAGCATGTGAAGTGAAAAGGCTCAGCATACATTGAAGACCTCTTGCACATGGCTCTCAAGGACTCTGGCAAATATCTTTGCTGCCCTGCAAATATATGATTCCAGGGACATAGAACAAGGTGGGGGTGTCCTTGTGGAGATGGTGAGGATGGGGGTGGGCGGATAGGCTTACGGACTATGAATCCCAAATAAATCATATCAGACCTCATTCAAGTGCAAGTGTGCTCTATTTACCAAAGTATCATTTCGTTAGCAATCATAGTGCACCTCTACAACCCCATACGAAATCAAAACTTGTTAATCTTGCATTCTCTGCCACTTCTTCTTGGTGCTCCTCCAACTTCCACAGCAGAGGCAGAGGCAGAACCAGAAAATGCAGGAAAACTCAGCAAGTCTGGCAGCATCTGTGGAGTGATTCAATTAGACATTGGAGCAGAGGTTTCAGTTCTTTTGAGATACTGAACCATGTTAAACAAGAGTGTTCAACAACCATCCTGCAAAAAGCTACATGGATCAGGAAGAAAAGAACTGAAGCTTCTGGAAGAAGCTAACATCTACTTTACAGCAGAGGGAGAAAATAATTACTGAAGCACTGTACGTAATTCAAAATCAGAATTGCTTAATTTTAAGCAGAAAGGCTCATAAGGAAATGAATCTAATCCGCAGAATAGAAGAAGGAATAGTGAGGGTCAATCAGAACTTCAGAGCAGAATTCCCAAAGTTATTTCCAGGATTGGGAGGGCTAAAAACATTGTACCATTTAACACCAAGCGCAGATGAAAGACTCAGAATTCTGTACTGCTTGTACACCGAGGAAGGTTCCACACACTTTACTTCCAAAGGTAAAGAAAGACATCGACTCAATGGTAATGCAAGGAGTATTTCACCCATAAAAGATTCAACAAGTTGTTGCTCAGGGGTGGTATCAGTTCTGAAGCCAAATGGTTCAATTAGAATTGTTGTTGATCTCACACAACCCAATAAAACTATGAAAAGAGAAATCCACCCAATGATATCAATTGTTGAGAGTTTAGCAAAATTAGTGAGGAGCCCAATAGTCTATAAAATAGATGCTAAAAGTGGATTCTGGCAAATATCACTAGAAAGAGAGTGCAAACTTCTCCCAACTTTCATTTCAGCATTTGGAAAACTCTGGGTGGAATTTTCCATTCCCGGACTAAGTCCCATGGCGGGGTGAAAAGCGGGAGTATTTCCTGCTGCAGAGACCGATGGGAATTCATGCCATACCACATGATGTCAGCCTAATTAATTATGCAGTCATGGGTTTCCTGACATTTTGTGCTTTCATATCTGGGTGCCATATTTAAAAGACATCCAGACATCAACCACTGTTGAAAGAGGAGATGGTCTGCTAATCACAGGGAGCTCCAGTCCCCAACTTCAGTCACACATGGGCCCTTGCGACTGAGGCCCATATCCCTCTTCCATGCAGTGAGGTGAGTATGAGCAGGTGAGGGTTCACTTACCCTGGCGGAGTGGATGAAGTCATTCATTCATTTCCTGCATTGCAGGGTAGTTCTCTGGTGGAGGCTATGAGCACTGACCTCCCTGGAGACTTTTTCCCATGCTATGTTGGTGATGCACCATCAATCGAGCAAAGACTAGTTTGTATGCAAGAGCAAATAGGCTTTTATTAGCAAAAGACTTGGAGCACACCCATGCCGATGAACTGGTCCAGACTGAAGCAGGGGGGTGGGGAGCAGTTGCCTTTATACCTGGACCAGGGGGGAGAGGAGTCTCGGGTAGGGCCGGCAGGGATGTGTCCAGGCATGTCACATATACAGGTAATAAGCTAACAGTGGTTTACCACAGTTGGTCTGACAGTTCGGCCTGCTCCTTCCATCGTTTGAGCAGGCCTTCCAGGAATGCGTCACTGAATCTGGGGGCCGGAGCTTCCTGTGATCAGTGGATCATATGGAGGGTATAGTGTCTGAGGAAACCATATGGAGCTTGTAAATGGGAATTGATTTGGGGAACTATGGATCAGGAATAGTTGTGGGTGCAAAGAAGTTGGAGTGATCAGATACCACTAGGCAATACATTGCCCGCTCTGCCTGCCTGCCACTCTGCTCAAAACTATCACTATCAGTTCCCCCCACTGTGAGCATATGGAGTCATGTTTTTCCCTATCCCTGGTCAAGGCCTGCCTTTTATGTGCAAGAAGTGTGTGCGTGAAGTTGTGATGCGCGATAGAACTCACGAGGCTAGAGATGCTCGAGGAAATAAAGGCTTTTATTGACTACTACAATAGAGCTACCATATATAATACACGATCCCAGACTGAGGGGTCCCAGACAGAGCAGTGACCTTTATACCTCTCCCAGGAGGCGGAGCCCGACTGGGATGTACCATAATAACTATATTACAGGTAGAACAGCCCAACCATAACCCCAACAGTAACATGTAGAACAACCCAATCCTAACCCCAACAGCAACATATATACAGACTCATAGTACTGGCCAGTCCCTGGCTCAGTACTACCTGGTGGGAACCAACGATGGTTCACCACATTCACCCCTCCTTTGAAGACAAAGGCCGGCGGGGTACAAAAAAAACATAGAACAATTGGTCATCAGTTTATAAGTTCAGTCGGTCAGGGGGACCGCACCGTCGTTGTGACCTCCTCAACACCGGCGATGACACCGGTGTAGGCACTCGCGGTGGCGTTCTCCCCAAGGCGGTGTCCAACGGCTCCTCCAATGTCTCACGGGCTGGTTGACCCCGAGGTGGTGACAATCCGCTGAACTCGGACACGCCTTGAAGTGGCGACCATCTCCTGGACTCAGGCAAGCTGTACACGGGAGTAAAAGGGTAAAGTGATGGTCCCGATGCTGCCCGCGCCGTGTCAGGAGGGGAAACAATAGTTGGGGGGGGGGGTCTCTAACAGGAGGTATGGGAGCGACAGGGATTTCCAAGCCCCCTGCTGGCGCCAGGTCTCGAATCGAGACCGTGTCCTCTCGCCCGTCAGGGTATGCCACATAGGCATACTGAGGGTTGGCGTGGAGGAGATGGACCTGTTCAACCAAAGGGTCGGACTTGCGGGTCCTAACATGTCGCCGCAGGAGGACAGGTCCTGAGTACGTCAACCAAGACGGTAATGAGGTCCCAGAGGAAGACTTCCGAGGGAATGAAAACAGTCTCTCATGGGGAGTAGCGTTGGTTGCCGTACACAGGAGTGAGCGTATGGAGTGGAGCGCATCAGGGAGCACCTCTTGCCAACGGGAGACTGGAAGGCCTTTTGACTTCAACGCCAGTAAGACAGCCTTCCAGACTGTAGCATTCTCACGTTCCACCTGTCCGTTACCCCTAGGGTTGTAGCTCGTGGTTCTACTAGAGGCAATCCCGTATGAGAGCAGGTATTGCCTCAAGTCATCGCTCATGAACGACGAGCCCCTATCACTGTGGATGTAACAGGGGTAACCGAACAGGGTGAAAAGATCACGAAATGCCTTGATAACCGTGGCAGCGGTCGTATCAGAACAGGGAATCACAAAAGGGAATCGTGAGTACTCATCAATGATATTGAGGAAGTACACATTCCGATCTGTCGAGGGAAGGGGGCCCTTAAAGTCCACACTCAGTCTTTCGAAGGGACGAGTGGCCTTAACGAGTTGTGCCCTGTCAGGTCGGTAGAAGTGCGGTTTGCATTCCGCGCATACCCGGCAGCTTCTAGTTATGGACCTGACATCCTCCACCAAGTAGGGTAGATTCCGGGCTTTTACAAAGTGGTAGAGCCGAGTGACCCCTGGATGGCAGAGGTCATTGTGGAGAGCCTGCAATCGGTTCTCCTGCATACTGGCGCATGTTCCATGCGACAGGGCATCCGAGGGCTCGTTGAGTTTCCCTGGATGATACATGATGTCGTAATTATAGGTGGAGAGTTCGATTCTCCACCTCAAGATCTTATTGTTCTTGATCTTGCCCTGTAACGTGTTATTGAACATGAATGCCACGGACTGCTGGTCCATGAGCAGGGTGAACCGTTTTCCCGCCAAGTAATGGCGCCAATGCCGGACGGCCTCCACAATGGCCTGGGCCTCCTTTTCCACTGCTGAATGTCGAATTTCGGGGCCTTGGAGGGTGCGAGAGAAAAAGGCGACGGGCCTGCCCGCCTGGTTAAGTGTGGCGGCCAGGGCGAAATCAGATGCATCGCTCTCCACCTGGAAGGGGATGGACTCATCGATAGCGTGCATCGTGGCTTTCGCGATGTCGGCTTTTAGTTTTTCAAAGGCCAAACGAGCCTCTGGTGCTAGGGGAAAAGAGGTAGACTTGATGAGCGGACGGGCTTTGTCCGCGTAATTGGGAACCCACTGTGCGTAGTAAGAGAAGAAGCCTAAGCATCTTCTCAGTGCTTTTACGCTAGTGGGCAGGGGAAGTTCGAGGAGGGGACGCATACGGTCTGGATCAGGGCCAATGGCCCCGTTTTCCACCACGTATCCGAGGATAGCTAGGCGGCGCGTGCGAAATACACACTTCTCCCTGTTGTAGGTCAGATTCAGGCGAGATGCAGTGCGTAGGAATTTAAGAAGGTTGGCATCGTGGTCCTGCTGGTCATGGCCGCAGATGGTGACGTTATCCAGGTACGGGAAGGTAGCCCGCAGTCCGTTATGGTCCACCATTCGGTCCATAGCACGCTGGAAGACCGAGACCCCATTGGTGACACCAAAAGGAACCCTTAGAAAATGGTACAAGCGACCATCCGCCTCAAAAGCCGTGTATTGTCGGTCCTCTGGGCGAATGGGGAGCTGGTGGTAGGCAGACTTGAGGTCTATGGTGGAGAACACCCGGTACTGCGCAATCTGGTTGACCATGTCAGAAATGCGCGCGAGGGGATACGCATCCAGCTGCGTGTATCTGTTAATGGTCTGACTATAGTCAATGACCATCCGGGGTTTGTTCCCACTCTTGACCACCACGACCTGCGCTCTCCAAGGACCAGCGCTAGGTTGTATGATCCCTTCCTTGAGGAGCCGCTGAACCTCAGATCGAATGAAGATCCGATCCTCAGCGCTGTAACGCCTACTCTTAGTCACGATGGGCTTGCAGCCTGGCACGAGATTCTGGAATAAGGAGGGTGTGGTAATCTTATGCGTCGAGAGGCTACAGGTGGAGCGCGTTGGGCAATTTGGAGGCTGCTGTTCTCCCACTGAAAGCGGAGGGAGTGGCCCACTGTACTGTAGGGTTACACTCTTCAAGTGGACCATGAAATTTAGTCCGAGGAGTATTGGCGCGCAAAGGTGCGGTAACACCAGGAGCTTGAAGCTCTCGTAAACCGTGCCCTGCACCGTTAGATTTACCACGCAACTCCCTAGCACGGTGACAGACCGGGACCTTGACGCCATCGAAATTGTCTGTTTGACAGGCTGGATCCGGAGGCCACACCGCTTCATGGCGTCTCGGTGAATATAGCTCTCCGTGCTCCCGCTGTCAAACAGACAATAAATCGTGCGTTTGTTTACCTGTATGTCCATCATGGACTTGTCGAGTCTGTGAGGCTTTGCCTGGTCCAGGATGATCGACGCCACCGTTGGTTCGTGAGCGCCACTGCAGGCAGCTGAGATGGATGATGACGACCCCTGCTGGTCATTCGCGGTCGGTGCCGACCAAAATGGCTGCTCCCATAGGTCACACGTGGGCGATGGCGCCAAAATCAGCGACCCCTGGTGGTCACGCGTCTCTTGTGACTCCGTCCTCAGGAATGGCGACGTCCTGGCCTCTCACGTGGAAGAAACCCTTGACGATGCCGACGACAAGGAACCTGGCTCCGGGGAGTCACACGCCGCACTGCTGTTCCTGGATGTAAGTTTGGATCGACATACCTTCGAATAATGCCCCTTCTTGCCGCAGGCCGAGCACAACACCACTTTAGCGGGACATCGCTGCCGAGTATGCTTCACTCCCCCACAGAAGTAACACCGCGGGCTGCCTGGAGCTGCTGCCGTCGTCAGGCCCGAGGGTGGGCACGCCATCACGCAGCTTTTCGGACCCGCTGGATGAAGTGGGGTCTGTGACTGCCCCTGCCACGCTGTCTCCACGTGGTCTTTGGGATACATCGCCAGGCTTTTGGAGGCCGTTTCTAGCGTATCCGCTAGCTCTATAGACTTAGTAAGATCGAGATTACCTTGCTCCAACAGTCGAAGTCGGATATAAGACGATCCGATTCCCGCCACAAACGCATCTCGAGCGAGGTCGTTCATGTTCTGGTCTGCCGACACTGCTTTGCAGTTACAGCCCCTGGCTAGCTGTAGGAGCTCGCACGCGTACTGTTCCGTCATTTCGCCGGGCTGCCGTCGTCGAGTGGCTAGGAGATGTCGAGCATGCATCTCGTTTGGCGGTTTAATGTAGCGCTTCTTAAGAAGCTCGAGGGCCCCTTTGTAGTCGGTGGCCGCACGAATCGCTAAATATACAGCGTCGCTTACCCTCGCGTGGAGGACCCGGAGTCTGTCGTCGTCTGTGGTGACCGCTGCGGAGGCTTCGAGGCAATCCTGAAAGCATTTCAACCAGTGGTCGAAGGTGTTGGAGGCGCCCGCCGCACGTGGGTCCAGCGTAAGACGTTCGGGTTTAAGCATTTGCTCCATGCTCTCTGTATCGTTTTCTTTTTTTTTCAACGATGAGAGTTCAATTAGTAGTCAATAAAATTGATGCGCGATAGAACTCACAAGGCTAGAGATGCTCGAGGAAATAAAGGCTTTTATTGACTACTACAATAGAGCTACCATATATGGTAGTATGGGCGGAGATTAGAAATAGGAGAGGAGAGGTCACCCTGTTGGGAGTCTTTTATAGACCTCCTAAAAGTTCTAGAGAGGTTGAGGAAAGGATTGCGGAGTCAATCCTGCTTAGGAGTGAAAGTAATAGGGCAATTGTTATGGGGGATTTTAACTTGACTAATATTGACTGGAATTGTTATAGCTCTAGCTCGTTAGAGGGGTCAGTTTTTGTTCAAAGCGTGCAGGAAGGTTTTTTGACTCAGTATGTAGACAGGCCAACTAGAGGTGAGGCTATATTGGATCTGGTGCTGGGAAATGAGCCAGACCAGGTGCTAGACTTGGAAGTTGGTGTGCATTTTGGTGATAGTGACCACAATTCGGTTACGTTCACCTTAGTGATGGAAAGGGATAGGCATGAACCTCGGGCCAGTGGTTTTAGCTGGGGGAAGGGTAATTATGAGGCTATTAGGAGAGAATTAGGAAACATAGGTTGGACTAGGAGATTACAGGGACTGGGAACGTCCGACATGTGGAGTTTTTTCAAGGAGCAGCTACTGCGAGTCTGTGATAGGTATGTCCCTGTCAGGCAAGGAGGAATTGGTAGGGCTAGGGAACCGTGGTGCACCAAAAAAGTTTCTTTGTTGGTTAAAAAGAAAAAGGAGGCTTATGTTCGGATGAGACGTGAGCACTCGGGTAGTGCACTAGAAAGCTTTAGATTGGCTAAGAGGGAGTTGAAGAGCGAGCTTAGAAGGGCTAAAAGGGGACATGAGAAGACTTTGGCGGATAGGGTTAAAGAGAATCCTAAGGCGTTCTATAGGTATGTCAAGAACAGAAGGTTGGTTAGGGCAAGTTTAGGGCCAGTTATAGATGGCAGAGGGAAGTTATGTGTGGAACCGGAGGAGATTGGTGAAGCATTGAACCAATATTTCTCTTCGGTGTTCACGCAAGGGGACATGAATATAGCTGAGGAGGACACTGGGTTGCAGGGGAGTAGAATAGACAGTATTACAGTTGATAAGGAGGATGTGCAGGATATTCTGGAGGGTCTGAAAATAGATAAATCCCCTGGTCCGGATGGGATTTATCCAAGGATTCTCTGGGAGGCAAGAGAAGTGATTGCAGAGCCTCTGGCTCTGATCTTCAGGTCGTCGTTGGCCTCTGGTATAGTACCAGAAGATTGGAGGTTAGCGAATGTTGTCCCATTGTTTAAGAAGGGGAACAGAGACTTCCCCGGGAATTATAGACCGGTGAGTCTCACTTCTGTTGTTGGCAAGATGTTGGAAAAAATTATAAGGGATAGGATTTATAGTTATTTGGAGAGTAATGAATTGATAGGTGATAGTCAGCATGGTTTTGTGGCAGGTAGGTCGTGCCTTACTAACCTTATTGAGTTTTTTGAGAAAGTGACCAAGGAGGTGGATGGGGGCAAGGCAGTGGACGTGGTATATATGGATTTTAGTAAGGCGTTTGATAAGGTTCACCATGGTAGGCTTCTGCAGAAAATGCAGATGTATGGGATTGGGGGTGATCTAGGAAATTGGATCAGGAATTGGCTAGCGGATAGGAAACAGAGGGTGGTGGTTGATAGTAAATATTCATCATGGAGTGCGGTTACAAGTGGTGTACCTCAGGGATCTGTTTTGGGGCCACTGCTGTTTGTAATATTTATTAATGATCTGGATGAGGGTATAGTTGGGTGGATTAGCAAATTTGCTGATGACACCAAAGTCGGTGGTGTGGTAAACAGTGAGGAAGGGTGTCGTAGTTTGCAGGAAGACTTAGACAGGTTGCAAAGTTGGGCCGAGAGGTGGCGGATGGAGTTTAATGCGGAGAAGTGTGAGGTAATTCACTTTGGTAGGAATAACAGATGTGTTGAGTATAGGGCTAACGGGAGGACTTTGAATAGTGTGGAGGAGCAGAGGGATCTAGGTGTATGTGTGCATAGATCCCTGAAAGTTGGGAATCAAGTAGATAAGGTTGTTAAGAAGGCATATGGTGTCTTGGCGTTTATTGGTAGGGGGATTGAATTTAGGAGTCGTAGCGTTATGTTGCAACTGTACACAACTCTGGTGCGGCCGCACTTGGAGTACTGTGTGCAGTTCTGGTCCCCACATTACAGGAAGGATGTGGAGGCTTTGGAGAGGGTGCAGAGGAGGTTTACCAGGATGTTGCCTGGTATGGAGGGGAGATCCTATGAGGAGAGGCTGAGGGATTTGGGATTGTTTTCGCTGGAAAGGCGGCGGCTAAGAGGGGATCTTATTGAAACATATAAGATGATTAGAGGTTTAGATAGGGTGGATAGTGATAGCCTTTTTCCTCTGATGGAGAAATCCAGCACGAGGGGGCATGGCTTTAAATTGAGGGGGGGTAGTTATAGAACCGATGTCAGGGGTAGGTTCTTTACCCAGAGGGTGGTGAGGGATTGGAATGCCCTGCCAGCATCAGTTGTAAATGCGCCTAGTTTGGGGGCGTTTAAGAGATCCGTAGATAGGTTCATGGACGAAAAGAAATTGGTTTAGGTTGGAGGGTCACAGTTTTTTTTTAAACTGGTCGGTGCAACATCGTGGGCCGAAGGGCCTGTTCTGCGCTGTAATGTTCTATGTTCTATGTTCTATGTTCTATATATAATACACGATCCCAGACTGAAGGGTCCCAGACAGAGCAGTGACCTTTATACCTTTCCCAGGAGGCGGAGCCCGACTGGGATGTACCATAATAACTATATTACAGGTAGAACAGCCCAACCCTAACCCCAACAGCAACATATATACAGACTCATAGTACTACCTGGTGGGAACCAATGATGGTTCACCACAAGTTGTTGAATACCACTCCAGGAAAATAGCTACAAATCAGAGCTAAACCTGCAGGCCATTGTTTTAGAGTCTCTGGACACATTTAAATCCAGCTAATCAGCAATTACCCAAGATTTTGAGCTAATTCTGGATTTTAAACAGACATATTTTATAAGGACATAATCCACTTAATGACTGCTTTCACCCTTTATCCAAATAGCCTCCAAGAATCAGAATTTAAAATGCAAGCTGTTAGAAGACTGGAAGCCAAAATTGGTCAGCAAAGGTGGGTGTCATGGGTGAGTAATAGACAAACAGGCATAGGATAGGATGTGGAGTTTTTTATGAGCTGAGATTTAAAGAGGTAGGTTAGAGAGCAGAAAGTTTGCCAAGAGACATTGGAATAATCAAGTCTGGATTTGATAGAGGCAGGAACAATGATTTTAGCAGCAGATGGGCTGTCGTAAAAGTGGAGTAGAATTGAACAGCCAGAAAAAAAAATCAATCAGCAACTAACCTGTAGGAAGTTGATGATCCCTTTAAATGTTGCTGGTGGGAGCTCCTTCCTGCTACTGAATACTTGCTCAGCTTAGTATGATCAAGAGACACCTTTAGCTGGAGTGTTGAGCTATAAAATGTCACCCCTGGCATTAAATCAATGTTGCATGTCATGACTTGCCTGATCTGCATATATCCAGAGTCCATTCATTACTCCATTACCAATATGGCAAATGATGCAACTTGTCCCAGAAGGTTGCATTCATGCCACGGACAACATTTTGAAAGTGTAAGGGCACTTGAAATGTCCCAAAATGGGCGAAAATAGATTGTGTGCCCAAAGAGTTTAGCGGATAAGCATTCAGCTACAAGTTTTTTTCTTTCAGTAGCTGTTGTCCGAGGTATTAACATCTCCAAGGACACATGGGCGCCGGACACAAGGTAAATAATCTAGTTCAATACTTGCTCAGTAATTCGCTTGATAAGGTCATATCAAGTGAGCTGATGTTAAAACTGAAACTCATTGAGTAACAATTCTTTGACAGGATGTGAATCTGAACAAGAGGAAACAATATGAAGAGACCAAAAGAGAAAATGCTGGAAAATCTCAGCAGGTCTGGCAGCATTGGTAAGGAGAGAAAAGAGCTGGCATTTTGAGTCCAGATGACCTTTAGTCAAAGCTGAAAGAGCTTTGACAAATGGTCATCTGGACTCGAAATGCCAGCATTTTCTTTTTTGGTTTCAGATTCCAGCATCTGCAGTAATTTGCTTTTAAACAATATGAAGAGGGTATGTTAGACCAGATACTTCAGAAGTTGAAAAGGCTTGAACAGTTGACTGCCTCAAGCTTAAAGCCCCGCCGCAGTGAATTCTCTGGTATGTGGTACCGCTAGTGTACTATGCATATCTGTAAATATTATCAGTAATGCTTATCATGTGTAACTGTTGATAATAATAGTTATAATTGTATAGTTAATTCCAATGAATGTCACTGAAAGTCTCAAACTCTATTATCTTGTGGAGTAACTTATAAATTTATAATTAAGAATGTCTTTTCCCTAATAGCAGACCCAGATGAAGGGAGCAAAGGTGTTAGCACAATTCAGAGGATAGAGATTTTAGGATCTTAACTGTGATTTTTAATGCCAACTTATTACTGTAAATTATTTCGCATTGGCATTATCAAACCGGAATAGAGTTCAGAGAAATTCAAGGATTATAATTTTGATTGGATATAGTCAGACGGGAACACATATTTAAATGGTTAACTGTACCCTTTGATGAGTATTTGAACATAAAACAGCTCCATGGTCCGTGGTTATTTATAACCTGCCAGGTATTGATACAGTGTACGACATTGTGTAATAAATTCAGAGGTGTGTAGACAAAGCTTGGAATATGGGATGATTTTTGAGTTGGAGCCAACATTGAAAGTTGAAGTAATCTTTGGGACTGTTGTGTTGTCTGGTCTCCAATATCAATATCCACCTACATCCTGTATGCATCAGTAAACCTCTCCCATTGTCCAACATTGCAACAAAAAGATGTTAAAACTTCATAACATGCATCAGGCAGTAAAGTTATTATGTGGTAAATAGAAACATAGAAACATAGAAGATCGGAGCAGGAGGAGGCCATTTGGCCCTTCGAGCCAGCTCCACCATTCATTAAGAGCATGGCTGATCTTCCAACTCAATAGCCTAATCCTGCTTTTTCCCCATACCTTTGATCCCATTTGCCCCAAGTGTTATATCCAGCCGCCTATTGAATGCATTCAATGTTTTCTTGTGGTAATGAATTCCACAGGCTCACCATTCTTTGGGTGAAGAAATGTCTCCTCACCTCCGTCCTAAATGGTCTACCCTGAATCCTCAGACTGTGACCCCTGGTTCTGGACTCCCCCACCATCGGGAACATCCTCCCTGCATCTATCCTGTCTCGACCTGTTTGAATTTTATAAGTCTCTATGAGATCCCCCCCTCATGAATCCAGCAAAAACAATCCTAACCTAGTCAATCTCTCCTCATACATCAGTCCTGCCATCCCCAGAATCAGCCTGGTTAAACCTTCGCTGCACTCCCTCGAGAGCAAGAATATCCTTCCTCAGAAAAGGAGACCAAAACTGCACACAATACTCTAGGTGCGGCCTCACCAAGGCCCTGTATAATTGCAACAACACATCCCTGCTCCTGTACTCGAAACCTCTCGATGTGGAGGCCAACATGCCATTTGCCTTCTTTACCGCCTGCTGCATCTGCACGCTTAACGTCAGTGATTGGTGCACAAGGACACCCAGTTCCTGCTGCACACCCCCCTCTCCCAATTTACAGCCATTTAAGAAGTAATCTGCCTTCTTGTTTTTGTTTCCAAAGTGAGTAACCTCACACTGATCCAAATTATACTGCATCTGCCATTGATTTGCCCACTCACCCAACCTGTCCAGATCATTCTGAAGGATCTCTGCATCCTCGTCACAGTTCACCCTCCCACCCAACTTGGTATCATCTGGAAACTTTGAGATGTTACATTTTGTTTCCTTAACAAATCATTAATATATATTGTGAATAGTTGGGGTCCCAGCACTGATCCCTGTGGCACCCCGCTAGTTACAGCCTGCCAATTTGAAAAACACCCATTAATTCCTACTCTTTGTTTCCTCTCTGCCAACCAGTTTTCTATCCATTTCAATACATGTCCTCCAATCCCATGCGCTTTAATTTTGCACGAAAATCTCTTGTGCGGGACTTTGTCAAACGCTTGCTGAAAGTCCAAATATACCACATCGACTGGTTCCCCCTTATCAACTCTATTAGTTACACCTTCAAAAAATTCTAAAAGATTTGTCAAGCATGATTTCCCCTTCATAAATCCATGCTGACTCTGTCTGATCTTGCCACTGTTTTCTAAATGATCTGATATAAAGTCCTTGATAATGGATTCGAGAATTTTCTCCACCACCGATGTTAAACTTACTGATCTACAATTCCCTATTTTCTCTCTACCTCCCTTTTTCAATATTGGAGTGACATTCGCTATCCTCCAATCTGCAGAGACTGTTCCAGAGTTTATAGAATCCTGGAAGATGACCAGCAATGAATCCACTATTTCTAGAGCCACTTCCTTAAATTCTCTCGGATGTAGATTATCAGGTCCTGGGTATTTATCTGCCTTCAATCCCACCACATTTCCCAGTACCATTTCTCTACTAATACTGATCTCCCTCAGTTCTTCCCTCTCACTAAATCTTGCATTCTCCAACATTTCTGGCATCTGAATTGTGTCCTTTTTTGTGAAGACAGAACCAAAGTATGTATTCAGTTGCTCGGCCATTTCTTTGTCCCCTCTTATACATTCCCCCATTTCTGTCTGTAAGGGACCTACGTTTGTCTTCACCAACCTTTTTCACTTCACGTATCCATAGAAACTCTTAGTATCAGTCTTTATGTTCCCTGCAAGTTTACTTTCATACTGCATTTTCCCCTTCTTAATCAATCCCTTGGTCCTCATTTGCTGAATTCTAAACTGCTCCCAATCCTCAGACCTATTATTTTTCTCGGCCAATCTGTATGCTTCTTCCTTAGATCAGATACTCTCTCTAATTTTCTTTGTAAGTCATGGATTGGCCCTCTTACCCATTTTGCTTTTGTGCCAGGCAGGAATAAACAGTTGCTGCAGTTTCCCCATGCGTTCCTTGAATGTTTGCCACTGCCTATCCACTGTCATCCCTTTAAGTAACTCTCCCCAATCTATCAAGGCCAACTCATGCCTCATATCCTCATAGTTTCCTTTATTAAGATTCAGCACCTTAGTCTCCGAATCAGCTACTTCACTCTCCATCTTGATAAAAAATTCTATCATGTTATGGTCGCTCATCCCCAAGGGTCTCGTACAGCTAGATTGGCAATGATTCCCTTCTCATTACACAGTACCCAGTCTAAAATGGTCTGCTCTCTAGTTGGTTCCTCCACATTTTGGTCAAGAAAACCATCCCGTATGCACTCCAAGAATTCCTCCTCTTCAGCATTGTGCCTAATTTGATTTGCCCAATCTATGCGCAGAATAAAATCACCCATGATCATCAATATTCCCTTATCACATGCATCTCTAATTTTGTGTTTAATGCCATTCCCAACATCACCACTGCAGTTTAGGGATCTATATATGACATCAACTAATGTTTTTTGCCTCTTGGTATTTCTCAACTCTACCCATACAGACTCCACATTGTCAGAGCTAATATCCTTTCTCACTATTGTGTTAATTTCCTCTTTAACCAGCAGTGCCACTCCACCACCTTTTCCTTTATGCCTGTCCTTCCTAAATATTGAATACCCTGGGACATTCAATTCCCATCCCTGGTCACCCTGCAGCCATGTCTCGGTAATCCCAATTATATCGCACCCGTTTATATCTATCTGCGCGATTAGTTCATTCACTTTATTGCAAATGCTCCGTGCATTAAGGTACAGAGTCTTTAAGCTTGTCTTTTTAACATTGTTTCTCTTGATCCCAGTATTTTTCTCTATAGCCCTGTTTGAACTTTGTCCTTGATTTCTCTGCCTATCACTTTTCTTATTCCCTTTTCTACCTTTTGTTTTTAACCTTACTCCTTCCTTCTCTGACTCCTTACATAGGTTCCCATCCCCCTGGCATATTAGTTTAAACCCTCCGCAACTGCTCTAGTGGTGCATATAGATTTCTTTTGTGTTCCGTGGATTATCTCTTTAAAAAATTTTAAAAATTTGTTTGGTTTTCACAGCTCAAACTACAGGAAGCTCCACCAACCTATTCATATACAGATATTAAACCCTTCTGTGTAAGAATGTTGCAAAGATTTGTTTAGCTGTCAAAGCTACCTATTTCTTCAGTTGTATTCAATATTTTTATAGTCATTTATAAAGAAGCCTGAAGAAAGAGCGAGAAGAAAGATGATGCGATTTACTGGGTATCTGCTGTTTTGTAAGTTTAAGATATTGTGTTAAAAGAAATAAACAATCCTTGTTTTACAGATTGGATTATTAGACGGTTGTCTGGAATTTGGATAATTTTGAAAAGATATAATGAACTCTGACACAATATAGTGGGATGCTTTGAGGGTTAGAAAGAGGTCCAAGAAGAGATTAAATAAAATAAATGCGTTGATAACTTGGTCAAATTTATGAAATTTTAATATATGTTGTAATAATGGAAATTTCCTCCAGGAATTAATAAATGACATTAAATGGTATTACAATGAATTGTGTAATATTGGATGAGAAGAAGTGATTGAGGATACAAAAACAGTAAAATTATATAGATAAGATGACGTAGATAAGATGACATAGATAAGATGACATAGATAAGATGCAAGACTGGGCGGAGAAGTGGCAGATGGACTTCAACCCAGATAATGTGTGGTGGTTCATTTTGGCAGGTCGAATAGGATGAAAGAATATAATATTAAGGGTAAGACGCTTGGCAGTGTGGAGGATCAGAAGGATCTTGGGGTCCGGGTTCATAGGACGCTCAAAGCAGCGTTGCAGGTGGAGGCTGTGGTTAAGAAGGCGCATGGAATACGCCTCAATAGAGGAATTGAGTTTAGAAATCGGGAGATAATGCTGCAGCTGTATAGGACCATGGTCAGACCCCACCTGGAGTACTGTGCCCAGTTCTGGTCGCCTCATTACAGAAAGGATGTGGAAGCCATAGAAAGGGTGCAGAAGAGATTTACAAGGATGTTGCCTGGATTAGGTGGCATGCCTTATGAGGATAGGTTGAGAGAGCTAGGTCTTTTCTCCTTGGAGAGGCGAAGGATGAGAGGTGACCTGATAGAAGTGTATAAGATGTTGAGGGGTATTGATAGAGTGGATTCTCAGAGGCTTTTACCCAGGGCTGAAATGGTTGCCACAAGAGGTCACAGGTTTAGGGGGTCGGGGAGTAGGTACAGAGTAGATGTTAGGGTTAAGTTTTCACTCAGAGGGTGGTGGATGCGTGGAATCGGCTGCCGGTAGTGGTGGTGGAGGCGGATTCGATAGGGTCTTTTAAGAAACTTTTGGATAAGTTCATGGAAGTTAGTAAGGTAGAGGGTTATAGGTAAGCCTAGTAGGTAGGGACATGTTCAGCGCAGCTTGTGGGCTGAAGGGCCTGTTTATGCTGTAGCTTTTCTATGTTCTATGTTCTACATCGCCAAGTAGTGTCCAAGGTCATTGCCCCCAGTGATTATGGGTAAATTTCAGGGTTTAGCAAAATATGAGCATATATCTACAAATAACATAACCCATCTGGCCATGATTCACCAAAAGATATCAACCTGTTATCAATGTGCAATATAGTGAAAGTCAGAAAGGTGTAATTAAAAATAATAAATTGCTTTCTCCACGAGATGGTTGTACAGTACAATGAAGAATAAAATGTGTTTGATAAACTGGCCACTAATTGAGACATTGGAATTATTCAGGGTGATGAGTGAAGATTCTAGACAACTTTCTGATCTTTTAATAAGGTAGCATCAAAGCATAGGAATGACTTGTATCTTATGTCACATGTGGCACTATCTTTGGATGTAGTATCTGTGCAAATGCGATACAAAGAACATAAGAAATAGGAACAGAAGTAGGTCATTTGGTCCTTTGAGTCTGCTTCAGCATTCAATAAGATCATGACTGAACTACTTCAACTCTATCTTTCCACAGTGCAGAATGCATAGTGTGAAAGTGATTGAAAAATGGGTCTCAGACATGTGTAGTCACATCAACAATATCATTATATGAAAAGGTTACAATGGTTTAGGAGAGTGAGGAAACATTTTAATCAAAACACTGACAACTGTTCCTTAGAGAAACTGACTTCTTTTAATGAAATGGTCAGCCTAGGGATAACACACTGATACCTATCAGAAGGATAGAAATCCAAGTAGATGTCACATTGAAAAATCTAATTTTAAGTGAACTCAAAATTGAAATTAAAATTCTTCACAGCACGGTTAGCAGAAGAGTACTATAAGATCTTTTAAGAGAAGAAAGTTACTTTTTAAAATGTAGGAGCACTTGGAGGGAGAAATAGACTTTTCTTGTCATTTATCATATTATGTTATGTCATGTGTGTGTATTCATGTTTTTTCCAGTTGGAACAAAGTCACTTTAAGAGTCCAATCACATGATGCATTGATGATATCATCGGCCCTTTGCACGGGAAAATGGACAGTCTATCTTAACAGCCTGTAGAGCAAACAGCCTGTACAGTAGATACATGATACTGATGAAATAATGTTTCATAATGGTTATTTATATATTATTTATATGCATATTTAGGCTGACTGTTGTGAGGTGAATTGGGGATGTGGAGAAGGAGATGGTAAGGAAAGGGTTAATTTCTTTATATTGACTTTGGCTTTAAGTCAGCTTCTGTTAGAAGGCTGAAAATGTCACCTTTATTTCCTGTGGAATGTTCAGTGGAAAAGTAAATTTTGTTTGATAAGAGGCATGAGAGGCTGTCTTGTTAACACTGAAAATCATTAAGTGAACAATGGGATGAGGTTAAATATGAATCTGTGCCAGAGGAAAACATATTAACAGGGATAAAAAACTTGGCCAGCTGATTTCTTTGACTTTGAATTCTGTAGTGTGGTGAATTCCCTGGTAATTTGTCTTACTATAAGTGACCCTGAGTATATGTGTATTTTTGTTAGTAATGATTATACTTGATTATGTGTCATTGTTGATGATAATAGGTATCATTGTATGTTTAATTCTTGTGAAAGCCACTAACTGTCTTTGAACCCTAATGTGGAATACAATAAATTAATAACAGGTGGCATGGTGGAGCAGTGGTTAGCACTGCTGCCTCACTGCACCCGGGATCTGGGTTTAATAGCAGCCTTGGGTGACTGTGTGGAGTTTACACATTCTCCCCATGTTTGCATGAGTTTCCTCTGGGTGCTCCAGTTTCCTCCCAAAGTCCAAAGATGTGCTGGTTAGGTTGATTGGCCATGAAAAATTGTCCCTTAGTGTCCCAAGATATATAGGTTAGGGGATTAGCAGGGTAAATACATGGGGTTACGGACTAATCCTAGGTAAGAGTCGGTGCAGACTCGATGGGCCAAATGGGCTTCTTTTGCACTGTAGGGATTCTATGATTCTATAAAACATCATTCCCTAACAGCTGAAAGCAAGTCAGATGGTCTATCTGCACCCCACTGCTTCTATGAGAATGCCAGTGCCTGATTAAAATAATTGCTGCCATAAAGAAAGCCATTTAGTTTGTCTAATGTCATTACAGCATGTATTGCTGAATTGGGAAAGGAAATTAGTACAAAAATCAAACAATGTAACATCCTGTAAGAAAGCAAAAGATAAAGGAGAGAGGTCACAGAAATGGCAAAGTTTCTCCTGAGTAGCGTAGCCCACACTCCCCCTGCATTGATCATTGAAATGACACCTCCAACAGCTGGGACTACTTTCTCCATGAGGCCATGCTACCAACTATCTCTAACCTAATGGAAAAGAAATAGCAAGGAGAAACAGGGAAGCAAATAAGAAGAGGGAACGATAAATGGCAAACAAGATATATATAAATAATAATATCCTCCTACCAACTCTAAGCAATACCAAGGGTCATCAATTAATGATACATGAAAAGTCTTTAGTATAGTTTCCACTTAATTTCAGTATCACAATTACTTTCTGTTACATTTCACAGTTAAGTTTTGTCGATGGGTTTGATGAAAAACAGTAGCACATCAGTATCAAAGCTGCTAGTCATAGGGCAAATAGAAGTGAACAGATTATGATGGATAATTTATAAATCTTGTTACAGACTATGGACAAAATCTTACCAAAAAGTGGCAGAATGTTGGTTCTGGCACGAAAAACAGATGATTCCCGCCGACAGCACTGGTGTGATTTTGAACCAAACGTTATGCCTCATTAGTAATAATTTTTATGCCATTGAGAATCAAGCCACACCTACAGTGTGCTCCCTATGATTTGCCCGCCAGCAACTACTTAACAGCTGCGATCACTGGCGAGCTCCATATGAACAACTTCCCAGCACTTGTTCCAAAACGATTTCAGGGGATGGCAGCCAAAAAGTCTGCACCTCCTTTTCCGGAGGGGGGGGCCTGACTAGACTGCTGGATGGAGTGAAACAGATACTCACACCTTGGTGGAATCACTAAGTAGACAGGGGTCACTCACTGGTGAGCACCTCACATTTGAAGACCCACAGCAGGTGGAGGCAGGGATGTCCCAGGGAACCAGCACTCAGAGGGATTCCAGAGCCCAGGACTCTGCTGAGCCCCTTGCTGATGATGGGCCCCTGGGTCCGATCATCCCACAGCTGCTGGAGCTGAAAAGGCAGAGTCACAAGTATCTGGAAAGAATGACAGGGTCCCTCCTCGGCCTGCAAGCCCAATTGGTGGAGTCACATTGCCTTCTATCCAAGGGGTCACTGCAGCACATTGAGGCTAACATTGCAAGGTTGGCATCCACAGCGGACACCTTGGTGCAGGAGATGTCCATACCATGGCTCAGCTCATGACTTCCATGTCTGGGGGCACCTTGGTGCAGAGCTTCGACTGCATGGTGCAGGTACTAGTGGGAACCTATGCGTGTAAGCACCAGAGGGAGGTGGGGCTTCTGGATCTCACTCCAGCTGCCCTTCCATTCCCTGGAGGAGCACTGGGGCCCCTGGGAAGCCGAAGGGTAAAGGATCGGCAGGAGTACAGGCTGGGGCGCCTCCAGCCCACCTGAATCCCCCTTCCCTGTGAGCAACATATCTCCAGCCCCAGACATTGAGGAAGGTGGTAATCAAACATCCGTGCTGCCCGAAAGCAGATCTGGACCCTGGTCACGATCCCAAGGTCATCTCAGGCAACAGGGCATGGAAATCAACAGGCTGCCGCAACATCAGAATGGATCCTGGGGATACACCTAAATGTAGTGGAATATAATGGTCAGGAAGATTAAGAAACCGTAGGCACTCGGTGGGCATGGGTAAATATAGGCACTAGCGTAGATAGGTCACCATTTTGTTTTGTATGTTTGGCAATAAATTTCACTTTGTCCATCCACAGAGGCTCCACCTTGTCTGTTGATGCCACCAAGCTTGGGGAACCACCGTGCTCACCCGGCGCCTCATCCCTGTGGGATGTAATAATGGCAGTGTTATGTCCCTTCCGCACTGGCAATGCAGTAAGGAGGTGCTGCTGGTGCCAGTCCCTTTCCCCGCCTCCCCAGGAGCCCATCCCTCAAACCCATCCATGGAAGAGTGAATGCCCACCCCAACCCCCCGCTCCTTCAAAGAGCACCTCTCTCATTTGTAACAGCGTGGTCTAGTAAACATGAGGCCAAGGGTTGTCGAGGTGCTGCCAGGCTGCCCACCTCGGCTGTAAGACGGATGTAAATATCTGGGCTCTTGACGTTGGTGGGGCCTGGGGTAGCTGACGCTGCGCATCCCGTATTTGACTAAGGGTTGACCTGAGCACTCTCCTCCTGACTGGGGGTCCTATGGCTAGACTGCCACTTCTGGACGTCTAGACTGGGAAACCTGAATATCACTCTTGGCATGGTGAGTTCAGGTATCTCTCTTATAGAACAAAGAACAAAGAAAATTACAGCACAAGAACAGGCCCTTTGGCCCTCCAAGCCTACACCGACCATGCTACCCGACTTAACTAAAACCCCCTACCCTTTCGGGGACTATATCCCTCTATTCCCATCCTATTCATGTATTTGTCAAGACGCCCCTTAAAAGTCATTATCGTATCTGCTTCCACTACCTTCCCCGCAACGAGTTCCAGGCACCCACCACCTTCTGTGTAAAAAATCTGCCTCGTACATCTCCTTTAAACCTTGCCCCTCGTGCCTTAAACCTGTGCTGCCTAATTGACTCTTCCACCCTGGGAAAAAGCTTCTGACTATCCACTCTGTCCATGCCCCTCATAATCTTGTAGACTTCTATCTTCTTATCAAAGTCTTCATTCTGTTCTGTGGATTACAAAAACTTTGAACTGGGCTGGTCGCTTTAATCTCCATGTCCCCTGAATACCTGGCAGGCTTCCAAATCACAGCAGCACTTCACTCCGGTTTTCCTGCTGGCGTGGACACTTGAAGCTGATTCAGGTGAATCACGGCCCAAGTCTACATTGGGTCCTCCTCTGACGACACCTCAATTTTAAAATTCACAAATCCTGACATGTCCTTGCCCCTCTCTGTCTCTTCAACCTCCTCCAGCTCTATAATCCTCTGGGATAACTGAGCTCCTAAACTTCCAGGATCCTGCACATTTCTAACTTGCAATTTTTTACGAATGGTGGCCATGTCTAGGGCCTAAATTCCAAAATTTCCTCCCTAAACCTCTCTGCCCATCAGCTCCTTTAAGATGTTCCGTAGAATCTATCTCTTTGACCAAGATTTTGGTCACCTCTTTTAATGATGTCAAATGATTTGATAATTTTCCTATGATGCTTTACCAAGTTTACGATACTATATAAATGCAAGTTATTGTTGTTGCACTATGCCAAACCTTTGTCTGATGTGATTTGTTCAAAACTGTTCGCTAAACAAGACTGACATTTAGCATTTATGTAAATTTATTTTTTCAAATAATATGACAAACAGGTCTTTCTGGCATATAGACTAAGCCTCCATATACTAAAGTACATTTGATTTATTTTGTAAACTAAGAAATAAAACTTGCTGATTCTTGAACTTACATATTCATTAGAGCTCAACACAAGTAAAGAGAAAAATTTGGCACTAGGATTGCACTTTTTATCCTTTCCTGAGATGTGAGCCATTATCTGCTTATCCTGAATAACCGTTGAGAAGGTGTTGGCAAACTATCTTGTTGAACCACTGCAGTGTATCTGGTGATCAAGAAGAACCATCATTTCATATTAAGTCCTCTAGATGGCGTTCGAGCAATGACTTTAGTCTTTTTATTGGTCAAGCTGCCTGCTCTTTGTTCAGGTAGAGCTACGCCTTTTATCAGAGTTTCCACCAGCAAGGTTATCTGGAGCAAATGCTGGAAAATCTCAGCAGGTCTGGCAGCATCTGTAAGGAGAAAAAAGAGCTGAGGTTGAGAGTCCAGATGACCCTTTGTCCATCTGGACTCAAAACCTGCTGAGATTTTGCACCATTTCCTCTTTTGGTTTCAGATTCCAGCATCCGCAGTAATTTGCTTTTATCTGGAGCAAAGTGATAAGGGTAAGAGGGAGTGGTGGGGGCGGGTGGGGGGGGGGGGGGGTGGATTGGAGAAACAGTGGTGTGGTGGTAATGTCACTGGATTATAGTAATCCAGAGACCCCAGGCTAATCCTCTGGGGGCATGAATCCAAATCCTAGCATGGCAGCTGCTGAAATTTAATTTCAAACTGGAACCTACTATAGCATTTAATTTCACTTCATAAAAAACAGGAAGTTAAAGCTAGTCTCTGTAATGGTGACTGTGAAATTATGATCGATCATCATAAAACCCCACCTGCCTGGCTCACCATTATCCTCATCTGATCTTGTCTGTCTATGACTCCAGACCCACAGCATTGTGGTTGCCTCTGAACTATCCTTTAAAATAGCCGAGTAAGATGGTGCCGGAGCGAGGCAACTTCTTGCAAGCTGTATCCAGCATTCCTTCTAATTCTATCTTTTACTCTCGTTCTCGTTTCCTTCTCCATGAACGGTATGCTCTGACTGTGTAGCACGCAAGAAACAATACTTTTCACTGTATGCTAATACATGTGACAATAATAAATCAAATCAAGCCACTCAATTCAAGGGCATTAGGAATGGGCACAAAATGCTGGCCTTGCCAGTGACACCCATACCCATGAAAAAATAAAGAAAAAAGATAATACCTCCCATTAACTGGTTGTTCCCTTCAGGGTTCATCTGAGTCATTCCAGTTGTGTTCTAATCAATATTGACCTTGAATAATTTGGATCCTTGTCTAAGGATGTGCGGGTTAGGTTGATTAGCCATGCTAAAATTGCCTTTAGTGTCCTGAGATGCGTAGGTTAGAGGGATTAGTGGGTAAATATGTAGGAATATGGGGGTAGGGCCTGGGTGGGATTATGGTCGGTGCAGACTCGATGGGCCGAATGGCCTCTTTCTGTACTGTAGGGTTTCTATGATTACCAAATTTTGTCAGAAAAGCTAAATGATTTCCAAACTTCCACTGGCAGTCATGTCAGTCCTGGCCCCAACTATTCCCAAGGAGGGTAGCCTTTGTGTGGTCATTAGACAACTGTCAAATCAGTAGTTCTATCTAAGCGTTCTACCTAATTGACCAGTACCGTAGCTCATTGGAACTCCTGGTTCCATGCCATAACTCAATATAAATGTAAGTGCATTCCCAATATTTTTCTGATCACAATGCAGCTACACAACATATCCCATGTGGTATACCAAATCATATAAAGAATCTAACTGTTTCCCTTACAATATATTAAGTTTTGTTTTTAAGTGAGTTTCTATTAACAATGTTCAGTTAGTAAAAAGGGATTCCAGCCAGCCAATGTTTTAATTGATAGGGAAATGTTACAATATGTACGCAGGTGAGGGAGTTATTCTTGCTGAAATTGAAAGCCAGCTAATTGGATGTGGTAATACTTCATAGATTCATAGAATCATAGAATCCCAACAGTGCAGAAGGAGCCCATTCGGCCCATCGAGTCTGCACTGACTCTCTAATAGAGCATCTAATCCAAACCCTATCTCTGTAACCCCACCTCACTAATCCCGCTAATCTACGCACCTTGGGACACCAAGGGGCAATTTAGCATGGCCAATCCACCCAACCTGCACATCTTTGGGATGTGGGAGGAAACCGGTGCACCCGGATGAAACCTACGCAGACACGGGGAGAACATGCAAACTCTACACAGACTGTCGCCTAAGACTGGAATCAAACCCAGGCCCTGGGCGCTGTGAGGCAGCAGTGCTAACCACTGTGTCACCATGCTGCCATAAATAACTTTGTTATATATGGCTCTCACAAAGCTGAAATGAAAGTCAGGCATAAGTGAAATTGAAAAGGTTTGGCAAGCTGATCCCTCAAACTCAAAGCTTGTAACTCGGTAAGTTCTCTGGTCCTCTACTATAAGAGGCTCAAGCATACATGTAATTATTTTTAGTAATCGTTATAATTGTAGATGTGTGGTTGTTGGTAATAATGGTTATCACTGTGTACTCAATTACTATGACAGCCAATGAATGTCTTTGAACCATATTGTTTTGTGGAATAACATGTAGATTTAAAATAAAACATCCATTCCCTAACACAAAACAGGAGGTTGTAAATTATTGAATTTCAACCAAGGTAGGTGTATGGAGATTGTAATTGACACAGAGTCCAATTGGAAGTTTTTGTGAAAATGTGGATGGATTTCATTCTCCAAAATAATGGGAAATGTCCCAAAGAATTCCACAATTCCATGCAATTAAAAAGCTTACTTGATTTATTCAGTCACCATGAACTACTGGTCTTAATTACAAACAAATGGAATTGTAGAATATGTCCTTAAAATACTGGAAAACTATCATCAGGTGAGGAACAGTTCAAAACCTAATAGAGGGCAGTGAGTGTTAGGGATTGTAGCCCAGTGGCAGTTTTGCAATTTGCTTTTCTTGGTGAAAGTAATCAAAATCCTTACTGAACTGAGTAACAAATGCCTGCATGTACTTGGTTAATGGGCAGAAAACAAAGTAGACATAAACAGAACATTTTCAGATGGACAGTCGGTAACTAGCAGGATACCAGAAGGATCAGTACTTGGGCTTCAGCTATTTACAATGACTAATTGGACTGAGGATAACTAAAACAAAAAATACTGGAAATACTCAGCTGGTCGGGCAGCATCTGTGGGAAGAAACAGAGTTAGCATTTCAGGTTGACGACCATTCGTCAGAAGTGACTGAGTGAAATGTATCCATGTTTGCTGATGATACAAAATAAATAGGAAATAAGCAATAAGAATGATGCAGAGAGACTGCAGAGGGATATAGATAGCTGGAGTAAATGGGTAAGAACATGGTAGATGGAATTCAATTAGGAGAAATGTGAAGTTATTTACTCTGTAGGTAAAATGAAAAACATTATTTTTAATTGCGAAAAACTGGGAAATGTTTGCATTCAGAGGGATCTTGGTTTCCTTTTACCTGAATCACAGAAAGTGCAGGTACAATGACCATTAAGGAAGGGAAACAGTGTGTTCACTGTTGTTACTAAAGGATTGGAGTATAAAGGCTGGATCTTTGCTATTGAGGCGATAGCTCGAGTTGGAAAATTTCCCAAGTCAGCAGACATGCCTTGTCTTAAAGTGCCTGGTAACACACAATGTTTGCTCTGGGATGGGGAGCAAGGGGCAGGTGTGAGATGCCACTGGACCTGCTGATTCTGGCAGCAGACCCTAGGCAGCCATGGGCGCAGGTGGGCTGGTTAGATGGCCCGCATTGGTTCTCTAGGACTTTGTGCCAGTTGTAATAAAACCAATTAGGCCATCTAGCCCAAACGCCCTCACACCAGTTAATTCCCCCACCAACTCCCCATGACTCCTCATACCCACAAGGCTAAATCAATGCCAACTCATGCCCATTTCATGCCCAGTCACCCAGTCTGGACTATGTACATAACAGTGAGGCATATAATAATGATAAATGTGGAACAATAGAAAAAAAATGTTATTTGAAAAAACACCTGCTCTTCCTACAACCCTATAAAATTGTCAAACAGACCATTAAAATCTTGTCCAAATGAACTTTGAGGCATTGACAAAAGAGATTACAGAAGCAGCAACTAAATATAGACCTTAAAGATATCAATCAAGCAAAGTCAGCAATTCACTTCACTTGTCAAAACAGATTCACAGAAGAATTAATGGGAAAATATGCATGGAATTGAGAGGTTATAGCACCCTCCAGGGTTTTGGAGAGGAAAGGAAGATTGCAGATTGGATAATAATTTGTATAGATGAAGAAACCAAGAGCTGATATGTTGGGAGAGGTTTGATTTTGGCAGAGTTGAAAGGGATTGGAAAGTACCTGAGAGGAAAGAACGATTAGCACTATCAGCTAACATGGAGACCAGGAAGGGAAGCTGCTGATCAGCTGTATTGTGGAGGAGCAAGGGATGAACTAGGAGGAGACATGAGTAGGTGGATTTTACAGCATTGCTCGACCCGAGACTGTAAAATCCCGCCCAGGGTCAATGGACGTTACCGTTGCAAGCCCCTCGCCCGCTCTGATTCTGTGCTGGGCGGGGCGATAATATTCCGGCGGAGGAGTGATAGGAGAAAAACTGGAGAAAGATACAAGATCAGGAGGGAATGTTATAGAAAGCCTTGTGACTGGGGAAGGGAAGAAAGTCTCAGGGGCCGCTAATTGAATGGCCTCAATCTCAGTGACAAGGAAGTCCATGAGCTCCTTTCACATTGTTGGAAATGGGGGTGGAAGGTCAACAGTGAGTTCAACAGTTTCAGATCATTAACTCAACAAAATTTTGCTTTTGTGGTTTTTTGCCATGTGCCGGTCTGAATCTTTTTTGTTACACATTTGCTTTCGAACAAATCTGTTGATTATTCATTGATTCACATCCACTCTAACAAATACTTTATTAGCACAACCATTACTATTCCCTTTGCCTTTTGTCATTTAATGTTTCCTCCCTCTACCCTGTCCCTGAGCTTCCCTTTTGTTCTTACCCCTTTCAACAGCATAAAACCCGTCACATTTTCACCTTACCATCAGATCTGAAGAAGTCATATTCAATTCAAAATGTTAACACTTGTAAGATTTTGATAATTTGAGTAATGTTTAAGGTCTGTAACATCTCTGGATTTTATTCCTTAACCACTTTTTAAATGGTGCGGTTTGAATTTCTGACAGTTGGGATTCTTTACAGAGAGGCGGTTCTTTGTGAGAAACAGACATTTTATTGTTTTATGAATTAAGTTGCTCTATTTGAAGAAATGTCTAAAAGTAGTTTGTTCTTAGAATGATACTCTAAAGAAAAGTGGGGATCACACTGGGCCAGTGTGATCTCCTGGACTCGTTTCGATCGCCTCAGGGGGTCGGAGAGGAATTTCCCAGATTTTTTTTCCCCATATTGGCCCTGGGGTTTTCACTCTGGGTTTTCGCCTCTCCCTGGAGATCACATGGTCTGAAATGAGGGGGTGGGGGTGAGTTAATAGGTTGTGATGAACAAAGCATCGTAGCTGTGAGGGACAGCTCGGTGGATAGGATATTAGGATGTAGATAGGCTGGAAAATTGGGCGGGGATCCTGGATTCAGGATTCAATCCTGGACCGGGGAGCGGCGCGGGCTTGGAGGGCCGAAGGGCCTGTTCCTGTGCTGTATTGTTCTTTGTTTGTTCTTTGAAAACCCATGTATTGATTTAATTGATTAACTATATTTGTAGTGTCGAGCATCTGTATAAGAAAGAAAACTTTATTTTCTGATATTCTAGTATGAAGTGCTATTGACAAGAAGATGTGACTTTATTTGTAACTGCTCTGCATCTAAAAGAAATGTATTATTTGTTTGCAATAGAATGTAAACTCCGAGTGGCCCAAGGAGCTATGTCTCGGTTTATCACCCATGAAGCAAGGGTTGCAGAGGTGGTGTGACACAAGATGACTTGCATCCTAAACCAATGAAAGAGGTGAATTTGGACTATTTCCAAATAAGGAATCCTGGAATAATAAGACTTGGGGATAAAAGTTGGAAAATTGTAATCTTTGTTGGGATACGGTTACCATGGCATCTGGGGTATGACTCTTCTGGACGCAGTTCAACATCATTTCAAAGACAGAGAAGAGAAAGGCAATGCCTGTGCTGGCAACACTCAAGAACTCCTAGGATATTGAGAGGAGAGAAACTTCTATGTTATTTTCACTGCTTTGTGTTAAGTATATGTAAAATCTTACTTAATAAACTCTACTTGATTTATGAATACTAGTTATTATACCTCATAGGTCAAGCACAACTGAGGACCCTAGTGTTAGATATTAAGATTTTGGAGCTTAGAGTTTTTAATTAGAAGGATTTTATATATTGAAACCTTAAAGTTTTACACCTTGTTTCTCTCTTCACAGATGCTGCCAGATCTGCTCAGTATTTCTAGCACTTCCTGTTTTTAATTTTGGATACTGGTAGTAAGCGGAGAATAGAGTGGAGACAATAGGAGGGAATTCAGAGTTAAAGTCAGTGTTATAAAATTGATATAGGTAAGGTGGAGCAGACATGGAGATCAATGACCTGTTGTCCATGTTTGCAGACAGGTGAGGGTGACTGAGTCCAGAAGCTATTGGAAGAGTAGAGTATCAGAGGTCAGACTGCCGTGGTACTCCCATGGGAATGAAGATCCAGAAGGTGTGCAAAATTGATTGTGAGAGAGAAGAAAAAAACGTGGAGATGCTGGGGATCCAGAAGCGATGGAGAAATGTACTTTGGCCCAGGCGAGTGAATCATTAGCCAGCAACCAAATTAAAGCAGCAAAACTGGTAGACGAGTAGGCCAGTTACAATCTCAGCAGGAAGCTGCAGGGAGGGGCTGGGGAAGGGCTGCTGTACGTGAGCAAAGTTTCTTAGAAATTTAAACAACAAAGCAGCAGGTCAGACACACAGCGACTGAGTCTTATTGTGCAGCTGAATTCAGAAGCACAGTCTTAATATCCAGAGAAGTCCAGGAATTTATAGGCCAAATTTGAGAAAGATCCAGTGCTCGCTGAGAAAAGCAATTAAGAGTAGACGTGGTCATGGGATGAATCAGACTAAGAAAATAGTTGCACGATGGGACAGAGGTAATCATTGAGTAGGTTATCTGTACGCTTCAAAAGTGATCTGTGAACGTGAATGGCT
Source organism: Mustelus asterias (assembly GCF_964213995.1). Taxonomy (NCBI): domain Eukaryota; kingdom Metazoa; phylum Chordata; class Chondrichthyes; order Carcharhiniformes; family Triakidae; genus Mustelus; species Mustelus asterias. Next base: position 81,884,375 of record NC_135805.1, read on the forward strand.
ACAATATTAGCATGAGCTGAAGTAGTGCCTCCTAGGTCTACCTGGTTTTTCAGTCCTTCACCTCAGTCAAAAACACTCACGTTTTGTTCAATAGAACCGTGGTTCCCAATCTTTTATATGTCACGGCACACCTCTATACCATAGAAAGATTTTGAGGCACACCTTCTATTTTCTCTGAACTGCCTTCCAGCAAGAGACATTTTTTGGGGTGATTTTGTGCCTGCGTTTGCCTTCAGAGAGAATGGCGACGCAGACAGAAAATCCGGAGAGAATCAGGAGACATGGGTTTCCATATTTTACTGTGCATGTGTGGATGCCAAAACTCTGATTTTCACCATCATAATGCTGAGCACTGATAGCTTCTGTTCTAGCTATCGCAGAACCTGGGCCATGGACATGGAAAAATGTAAACTATACAATATAAATGTGATCTGTATAAAGGGAATCTTGATTTCCATAAAAACACAGTTCATAAATAATTTATCCAGCTCATACAAGGTTTAATATTTTGAAACGGCCATCAACATGAATGGTGACTGCTCCACAGATGCTGCCTGATTATCTGAGTTTTTGTTCTAATGTCAGATTTCCAGCATCTGCAGTATTTTGCTTTTCTATTAATATTTTGAGTTCTATTACCGCAGGTAGAAAAATGAAGTATGAGAAAAAAGAAAGCTGAAGTGCAGGACAGATGTCTCAGATAATGCTAATCTCATATCTAGGCAACAGCTAAACATAACTATAGATACAAGTTATTGGCATGGTTTCAATATTGTGATTTTCAGAACAGCACATGCCATATTTTAACCTCTGTCCCTCTCGCTTCTCCCAGGGTTTTTGCACCTTGAGTTTTTACTTTTTGTGCGGGTGCATGGGGCCTTTGTCTTCAGCTCCAAGTCCTGTTTGTTATGTGTATTGGCCTGACCAACATAAAAAAATCTAAACCATGCATATGTGGCTCTTTCCTAACCAGTGCATGCATGGAAGGTCTAAGGTTCATTGGGTCTTGGAGTTGCCAACCACAGAATGGAAGACGAAGGTTACTTTTAGTTTAATGACATGAATTTTTAATAATTTTGAATCTTTTTTCATAGCACACTTAGTAGTAGGTCTTCATGGCACATGGTTGGTAACCACTGCAACGAAAACAGGAAATGCTGGAAAAACTCAGCAGGTCTGACAGCATCTGTGAAGAGAGAATAGAGCCAACATTACGAGAAGTGCAGTACTTCTTCAACGTTGGCTCTATTCTCTCTCCCCAGATGCTGTCAGCACATTCTGTTTTTGTTTCAGATTCCAGTTTCTGAAGTATTTTGCCTGATTTTAGCGTTTAACTCACTGCCAATTCTCTTCCAGGAATGCCTTCCCTGAAGAAGTACTGCTCTTCTCTCCAACAGAATTCCTGTCCATCTCTTATATCCTGTCCACCTATGTTGCTTTCCTTTTCCCTCCTGTTATTTGTCCTTTGTCCCATTAGAGCATCACCCCCTCCCCACTCCGTCCAATAGTATTAATCTTTTCTTTGTCTTCAGCTCTGACGAAAGGTAATCCTGACTTGAAATGTTGGCTCTATTCTCTCTGATGATTTTGTCAGACCTGCTGAGTTTTTTCCAGCATTTTCTGTTTTTGTTTGATTCCAGATTCAGATTTTGCCTTTATCTTGGGGAATCACTGCAATTGAGTCTACTTGTGGCATCAACACACTTAGGTAAGTTTCAGCTGATTAAACCTGAATTTATGAAAATTGTTTTTTTCTAAAATAAGTCTATCAAAGAGATTTTTAATGTTTCACCTTTATGCTATTTCCCTCTGCTCCTCCATGCAGAGAATGTTTCTAAAACAACAGTGATTGCTCTCAGCATGATCTTTATATACCCATTGTGAAGGCTGAGCTGAGTTTTCTTTCACAAATCTGCCGGAGGAATGAAAACGAGCTTTGAAACGGCAAATTCTTTTGTTTGAATGAAGAAATCCCTTTCCTGGTTTGTTTCCAACAGCTTGACTTCTGTGCAAAATGGATCATTTGAGCTCAGCCGTGAACAAATATTTAGACACATTCATGTTGAACTTTAAGTGAAGGAAATCAATCAAGTAAAGTATACAGATGAAATGGTTTAATGTTGAACCAGCTCCTATTTTCTCCGTTTCTATTTATAAATATCAGTGATACACAAAATTAAGAAATGCATTTCCTCCAGTTTTAAATTGCAGTTGTCTCCTTTATAACCTTTGTTACTCTGTCTGGATGCATGACTAGTTGGTCTTTTTAGCAGCTCAGGCTGAAAACTGACTCCAAAATCCAAAATAGCAGTTGAAAGTCCAAACCAAAACACACAAGGTTTGAACAGCAAGATCTTCATATGTCAATTTTGCTGTGGCCAAATGCATAAGAGAGTTGTTTGATCGTATGTCAAATAGACTATCTTGTCTGTAATGGGTGGATCAATTTTTACTGGGGCAGCATATTTTACTTCTATGATTCTCATCTTACAGCTGGTGCTTTTACTAATGATTTTGTGCTGACCCTTTCCTGGGACTTGTACTTGATGTGATGTGATAGAACATAGAACAGTACAGCACAGAACAGGCCCTTCGGCCCACGATGTTGTGCCGAGCTTTATCTGAAACCAAGATCAAGCTATCCCACTCCCTATCATCCTGGTGTGCTCCATGTGCCCATCCAATAACCGCTTAAATGTTCCTAAAGTGTCTGACTCCACTATCACTGCAGGCAGTCCATTCCACACCCCAACCACTCTCTGCATAAAGAACTTACCTCTGATATCCTTCCTATATCTCCCACCACGAACCCTATAGTTATGCCTCCTTGTAATAGCTCCATCCACCCGAGGAAATAGTCTTTGAACGTTCACTCTATCTATCCCCTTCATCATTTTATAAACCTCTATTAAGTCTCCCCTCAGCCTCCTCTGCTTCAGAGAGAACAGCCCTAGCTCCCTCAACCTTTCCTCATAAGACCTACCCTCCAAACCAGGCAGCATCCTGGTAAATCTCCTCTGCACTCCTTCCAGCGCTTCCACACCCTTCTTATAGTGAGGTGACCAGAACTGCACACAATATTCCAAATGTGGTCTCACCAAGGTCCTGTACAGTTGCAGCATAACCCCACGGCTCTTAAACTCCAACCCCCTGTTAACACACTATAGGCCTTCTTCACAGCTCTATCCACTTGAGTGGCAACCTTTAGAGATCTGTGGATATAGACCCCAAGATCTCTCTGTTCCTCCACAGTCTTCAGAACCCTACCTTTGACCCTGTAATCCACATTTAAATTAGTCCTACCAAAATGAATCACCTCACATTTATCAGAGTTAAACTCCATTTGCCATTTTTCAGCCCAGCTTTGCATGTGACTTGTACTTGTACAATGGATGTGCCTGTTACATCTCTTTTAGAATTGTTCCTTGGAAATCAACTGCCCTGAATGGTTTCTTGTCATGGATGCAGCCTAACAAACTGCTGCCAACCAAGGTTAAAAAAAAGTCTTTCATGTGGAGATGGAAGGAGCAGGAATGATCCTCATGGCTACACAGCACTACAGAGAGCTGCAGCTAGCCTCTGATCTTTCCCTCTTTCATTGTACTCCCTCCCCACACCCACGCCTTTCAGCACATAAATGAGAGCTATTGACGACAGTTCAGATGGTCCAATTGGATCTGTGCACATGAGCGAACTGCCTCAGAGTTGGCCTGAGTGCCAATTTTGACAGGGCCTCAGGCTGATCTCTCTGGCACATGCACTATTCCCTGTGCCCGTTTTGCATTGGAAGCTGATGAAAACTCATTTCCCCTAGACTGAGTGTACCTCTTTAATTGAGCAAATTGTGGCTAAAAAGCATACAACGTCCTTGGCTTTATAAATAGAAGCATAGCGTACAAAACATTTATAAATCACTGGTTAGGCCTCAACTGGAGTATCGTGTCCAATTCTAAGCGCTATATTTTAACAAGAATGTCAAGGCCTTGTGGAGAACATTCAGAGGAGATTTATTCGTTTGTACAATAAATGCAAAACTTCAGTTATGTGGAGACTAGAAAAACCGAGAGTGTTTTCCTTAGAGAATGTTTATGGATGTTCAAAATTAAGGGATATTTTCATGGAATAGATGGGGAGAAATTGCTTCCACTGGCAGGACATTCAGTAACCAGAGGACACAGATTTAAGATAATTGGCCAAAGACCAGAAGGAAGATGAAAGGGAATCTTTTTAAAGAGTCTCTTTATAACGTACCTCCTCAGCCAAACTTTGAGGCACCCCGCTAATAGTTTCTTCTTTGGCTCAATGTCAATTTTGATTCATTATTTTTCTGTGTAGTACATTGGAATATTTTCCTCCGTTAAAGATGTGTATACATCACATTGTTGCAGTTGTTATTATCATGATCTAGAGTCATTGAAACAACTTGAGATTTGCATTCCTTTCAAAATAAGATTCCAAGTGGCAATGGTTTGAGTAACTCATGGAAAGGTGCATTTCATCTGTCTGCACAAGGTCTCACATCAAATAAACCGAGCTGTGCACTGCTCTGTCCAGAGGAACCCAGTGCTCTGAGCTGTGAAATAGAGATTATTTTGCGAGCTTCACTTCAATAGGTTGCTCAGCGAATATAATAGCATCATATATAACCTATCTGAAATTCCAAAAGGATTTATATTGGGTCCAATATGGAGCAGTGCTGAAAATTTGGATTGGATCTACTGCTGCAGATTTGGATCAGATCAGATCTAACAGGGGTGATATAGATTAGGTCTGATGGGGAATAGCTGCTGATTTAGTTCAGAAGAAATAGAGAGCAGCAGAGGTAGGAGGCATGTCAGGTCTGGTGATAAATGGCAATTGCTAAGTTAGCAGTGCAAACCTCCTACTGATGCCTGGGATGTTTACTCTATAGAGGGAATTCCTGCATTTTGTGCTGCCATAAAATCTCCCCTTCTCTGCCTTTGATTTCTGTCAGGGAATTTTCTGGAAGAGTGCTCTGTCTTCTGGTGAGATTTGAGTCTTACCCGTGAAAGGTTCTGTGTTTGTGAATATTTTCTGGTAGCATTGGGAACTTGGGGTGGGTTGTACTGTACAGGAACTTGGGATGGGGGGTGTGTCCTGTGCACTATCATAATGTCCAGGTGCCATCTGCCCATTCTGCAAGTAGGAAAAAATGTGTTTATGCATTTTCTGAGGTTTCAGCCATCATTTGATGGTGCTGCCCCTCCATTTTAGATTACGTTTTTCTAACTCAGGTGGATATATTTTGTAAGGTTATTATTGGATGTGGTACAAAGGTCGATATATTGAGTTGAGGTACAAAAGAGGGCTGGAGGAATTGCTATGCAGATGGACATTTCATATTGGTCTGCAGGAAACCACTGTGTATACTTTCCTTCTAAACAAGCTAACAAAGCAACGCAATGAGAAAATTTAGCTGATGCTAAAACTAATCAAGATCAGTATAAGTTTCTTGGCATATTTTTTCTGAGGAATGTGGTTTAGATATAGTATGTCAATAGTTTTGTCTCTAATTAAATAACATTTTGAGTTAGCAAATATAATTCTCTGTGATAGTCCTTTTTCTCTTGACTCTCTTTTCTCTTGTCAATCAAACAATCCTACTCCAACATCCCTGTTTAGTTGTCAAACAGTAAGAAGTTTAACAACACCAGGTTAAAGTCCAACAGGTTTATTTGGTAGCAAAAGCCACACAAGCTTTCGGAGCTCTAAGCCCCTTCTTCAGGTGAGTGGGAATTCTGTTCACAAACAGAGCATATAAAGACACAGACTCAATTTACATGAATAATGGTTGGAATGCGAATACTTACAACTAATCAAGTCTTTAAGAAACAAAACAATGTGAGTGGAGAGAGCATCAAGACAGGCTAAAAAGATGTGTATTGTCTCCAGACAAGACAGCCAGTGAAACTCTGCAGGTCTAGGCAACTGTGGGGGTTACAAATAGTGCGACATGAACCCAATATCCCGGTTGAGGCCGTCCTCGTGTGTGCGGAACTTGGCTATCAGTTTCTGCTCAGCGACTCTGCGCTGTCGTGTGTCGCGAAGGCCGCCCTGGAGAACGCTTACCCGAATATCAGAGGCCGAATGCCCGTGACCGCTGAAGTGCTCCCCAACAGGAAGAGAACAGTCTTGCCTGGTGATTGTCGAGCGGTGTTCATTCATCCGTTGTCGCAGCGTCTGCATAGTTTCCCCAATGTACCATGCCTTGGGACATCCTTTCTTGCAGCGTATCAGGTAGACAACGTTGGCCGAATTGCAAGAGTATGTACCGTGTACCTGGTGGATGGTGTTCTCACGTGAGATGATGGCATCTGTGTCGATGATCCGGCACGTCTTGCAGAGGTTGCTGTGGCAAGGTTGTGTGGTGTCTTGGTCACTGTTCTCCTGAAGGCTGGGTAGTTTGCTGCGGACAATGGTCTGTTTGAGGATGTGCGGTTTTTTGAAGGCAAGAAGTGGGGGTGTGGGGATGGCCTTGGCGAGATGTTCGTCTTCATCAATGACATGTTGAAGGCTCCGGAGGAGATGCCGTAGCTTCTCCGCTCCGGAGAAGTACTGGACAACGAAGGGTACTCTGTCCACTGTGTCCCGTGTTTGTCTTCTGAGGAGGTCGGTGCGGTTTTTTGCTGTGGCGCGTTGGAACTGTTGATCAATGAGTCGAGCACCATATCCTGTTCTTATGAGGGCATCTTTCAGCTTCTGGAGGTGTCTGTTGCGATCCTCCTCATCCGAGCAGATCCTGTGTATACGGAGGGCTTGTCCATAGGGGATGGCTTCTTTAACGTGTTTAGGGTGGAAGCTGGAGAAGTGGAGCATCGTGAGGTTATCCGTGGGCTTGCGGTACAGTGAGGTGCTGAGGTGACCGTCCTTAATGGAGATGCGTGTGTCCAAGAATGCAACCGATTCCGGAGAGTAGTCTATGGTGAGTCTGATGGTGGGATGGAACTTGTTGATGTCATCATAGAGTTGTTTCAGTGATTGTTCACCATGAGTCCAAAGGAAGAAAATGTCATCGATGTATCTAGTGTATAGCATCGGTTGAAGGTCCTGTGCGGTGAAGAAGTCTTGTTCGAACCTGTGCATGAAGATGTTGGCATATTGAGGTGCGAATTTGGTCCCCATGGCTGTTCCGTGTGTCTGGATGAAGAACTGGTTGTTGAAGGTGAAGATATTGTGGTCCAGGATGAAGCGGATGAGATGTAAAATTGCATCTGGAAACTGGCAGTTGTTGGCGCTGAGCACTGAGGCCATTGCAGCAATGCCATCGTCATGGGGGATGCTGGTGTAGAGTGCCGAGACATCCATTGTGACGAGGAGCGCTCCTGGTTCAACTGCTCCATGTGTGCCGAGTTTCTGTAGGAAGTCCGTCATGTCGCGACAAAAGCTGGGGGTTCTTTGTACAATGGGTTTCAGGATGCCCTCGACATAGCCAGAGAGGTTCTCGCACAGGGTCCCATTGCCCGATACGATGGGACGGCCGGGTGTGTTTGCCTTGTGTATCTTCGGGAGGCAGTAGAGATCTCCAACGCGGGGAGTACGTGGGATGAGAGCACGGAGGGTGTTCCGAAGGTCCGGATGAACAGAATTCCCACTCACCTGAAGAAGGGGCTTAGAGCTCCGAAAGCTTGTGTGGCTTTTGCTACCAAATAAACCAGTTGGACTTTAACCTGGTGTTGTTAAACTTCTTACTGTGTTTACCCCAGTCCAACGCCAGCATCTCCACATCATAGTTGTCAAACTCCATGGGAATGCCCTTTTTGGCTCCATTCTTGCCTATCTAATCATAACCAAGGCATCTCTAGCAATGGTATCTCTGCCAACTCTCAGGCTGTCACCTCCAGAGTTCCCAAATGCTGTCACTGGTCCTTCTGTTCTTCCTCACTGTGGTGACATCTTCTACAGATATCAGGTCAACTTCCAATATTTATGTGGATGACAAGTAACTCTGCCTCTCTATCACATTTCTCTTCTATTGTCTTTAAGCTGCCAGGCTGTTTGTGATATCCAGTCTTGAATGAGCTGTGACTTCTTTGAGCTTAACATTAAGGTAATCAAAACTATTGGGCAGAATTTTCTGGCCATTTACACCGATGGATCTTCTGGTCTCGCTGACAGCGCACTCTTACAGTAGGATTTTCTCAGTGGCGAGGGTTGCATTTAATGGAATACCCCATTGACAACAGCGGGATCATAAGATCCCACAGCTGGCCAATGTGAAACACGTGGCGGGTTGCGCAGAAAATCCTGTAATTTGTCTACAATCTCCACCCAAACTCCCTTCCAACTCCACTTACTGCCTCCCAGTCCCAGGCCACTGTTTCTACCTGAACTTGACTGTGTCCAACTGTAACATCGTATTGACCCTGATCTTAGCTTTAGACTCCCTGCCATTACCTAAACAAGAATGACCTACAGCTATATATGTAATATTGCCAGCAGCTGCCCCTTTCTCACCCAACTGCTGCTCAAACCCTCCCCACTCTCTGAACATCTGTCCTCTGACTCTAGTCTCATTTCCACCTCTGACCTCCTTTTGCTGCACCATTGGCAGCGGTGCCTTCAGCCACCTAGGCCTCATCCTCTTGAATTGCCTTGCTACATCATTCAGTCTCTGCTCTTTCTTCAAACCTCTTCTTAAAATCTACCACTTTGACCAGATTCTAGTCACCCTACATAATCTCTCCTTTAACTTGACTTGTTTTCCTCATGCCTCTGTGAAGCATTTTAGTTTTTTAAAGCCAGAAAGCCAACTGGCGAAGGATACAACGACAGCCATTGTTTATACACTTCTATATTTATTTAGCACATACCTCCAAACCTCAAAATCACAGTCTGTGTTTACTTTTTTTGGGGGCGGGGACAACTCAAGTGAATGCCCAGTTAGTGCCCAATATCTGCATACAATGAGGCACAAATATCTGATTAACACTGAGGATGTTATTTTTGTTTAAATAAATACACAATTGCAAGTTGTATATTTCATATCTTTGTATGGACTGTGTCCCCCATTTTTCTAAAGCATTTTGTTATTTTTACACAATTGTTTAACTGTAAAATTAATCAATATTTGTCCAATTGGATATTTTATGCTTTTCAATTAAGTTATGAGAAATCCACAACTTTCCAATTAGAACCCAAGATCTTCCTGTGTTTCTAGCAATTACCATAGTCAATATTGAGAAAGATTGACTTACATGGATATCAAACTTTTACATTAATACAGAACTTTTCATGGCCATTTGATGTCTCAAAGTGCTTTTTTAAAAATTATTTCATGCAATGTGGACATCACTGACCAGGCCAGCATTTGTTGCCCTCCCCTAATTGCCCTAGGTGGCAGTGAATCACCTTCTTGAACTACTGCAGTCCACAGTGCTCTTAGAAAGGAAGTTCAGGATTTTGATCCAGCGACAGTGAAGAAACAATTATATAGTTCCAAGTTATGTGGTGTGTGACATGGAGAGGAAATTGGATATGGTGGAGTTCCCATGTGTCTGCTGTCCTAGTCCCTCTAGGTGGCAGAGGTCATGGGTTGAAGGAGCTGTCAAAGGAACAAATCACAGCCAATGAAGTACTTTTGAAGTGTAGTCACTATTGTAATGTAGAAAATGGGGCAACCAATTTATACATGGTAAGCTCCGACAAACAACAATGTGAAAATGGCCAGATCATCTGTTTTAGTGATGCTGATTGAAGGATAAATATTGGCCCGGGACCAAAGATAATTCCCCTGCTCTTCTTCAAAATAATGTCACGGGATCTTTTACGTCCATCTGAGAGAGTAGTTGGGATTTCAGTTTAACGGGTAGCACAGTGAGTTTAACGGGTAGCACAGTGGTTAGCACTGCTGCCTCACAGCACCAGGGGCCCCAGTTTGATTCCTGTCTGTGTGAGGTTTGCATGTTCTCCTGGTGGCTGTGTGGGTTTCCTCTGGGTACTCTGGTTTCCTCCCACAGTCCGAAAGATGTGCTGGTTAGGTGCATTGGTCATGCTAAATTCTCCCTCAGTGTACCTGAACAGGCGCCGGAGTGTGGCGACTAGGGGATTTTCACAGTAACTTCGTCGCAGTGTTCATGTAAGCCTAGTTGTGATGCTAATAAATAAACTTTAAAACTTTAACATCTCATTCAAAAAAACATCTAGCAGCAAAGCACTCCATTAGTAAATGTAAAGTCGCCATAGTCCCAGATGACTATAGGCTGTGACTGGTAGTGATTTAACCTGAGAATCACCACACCTCAGCCAGTATGGGAGTTGAACCCATGCTGTTGGCGTCACTCTGCATCATTAACCAACTGAGCTATACGGATCCCCTTTGTACTACACTGGAGTGTCTATTCAAGTCTCTGGAATTGAACCTTTGACTCAAAAAATGAGAGTCACAGCTGACACCATCATTCTTACAGTCATCACTGGTGTCACAGACAGTTCAAATGCTGATAAATGGTGAATTTTATGCTTTGGAACTGTTTCATGACCTTGAAACATTGTCCATATATATGGCCCTGTCCCACGCCAGACAACTTGCTTATTACAAATTCAAGACATTCAAAATATTCAATAGTCATTAAGCTGCATGAATTAAAAGCAAAATCAGATTTATCTTAGAAATAGTAAAAATGAAAGCTTGTCATTTGACTATTGCTTTCACAATGAATATGTGTTCACAAGCAATAGTTACCTGAAATGACCATATAATTCTAATTAGCTGCTTTTAAAGGAGCAAAGTACAAAGAGTTTGCTTCATCATAATGTCAGGTCAGAAAAAACGCCACAAATAAAACAAAAATATAAAGAAATTCTGAAAGTATGAAGCAAGTCAATCAGCCACTGTAAAGAGAAAAGCCAAGTTAATGTTTCAGCTCAGATAGGATTTTCAGAATATTGAAAGAAAATTATCCTATGAATGAGGTTGTTGGGGGTGGTGGGGACGGTGCGGTGGGGTGACCCTGCTTCATTGGCAGCAGGACCCCAACAGTATTTATTGGTGCCAGTCATTAGGCGGCTGGCGCTGGGGTTGCTGTCCCTATTAAGAGTAGCAGCCCACACCCAAGAGCTGCTCGGCCAATTAGAGGGCTTTCCTGCGGCAGGTACACTGACATGGTGCTGGGAAGATGCTGGGCATGCCACCCGCCACTTTCCTGCACCATTTTACCTGCCTCTCCACCTCCCAGTTCATCCTTAATGGGCTGATAAGATTCAGCCCAGGAGTGTTAAGGCTGACATCCAAATACAAGCTCTGTGGCTCTGTTACATAAAGTGAGCTGATTAATTGGGAGAGGGGGTATGGATGAAGCTCATTAAAGAACATTTAGATATAATTTAGTTGTCAATTACTGAGAAAGTTTGCAAATATGTTTCCTTTAAGTCTCCAACGCAAAAATAATACTAGTGTGCTGAGCTCCTTTCAAACAATAGCAAAATGCCTGGAATTTGGATAGGGCAGATGCCAAATCAAGAGCATGGTAAATGGATTATTTAAGGAAGACTGCCACTCACTGCAATTAAAGGGACCCCCTGTGCCAAGTTAGAATAAAACACAGCCCGACAGCAACCTGGAACACCTGACCGTGCAGACCCATCTACTGATGCAAGAACTGCAAGCAAGGCAACAAATCCTCCATCCACACACCAACCGGAGCGAAGAACCTCATTGGACATAACCATACTCTTAACGCCACAAACCACTCTCACCGCCTCCCAGGAAGCGTGGAAAATGTGCAGGCCTGCAGGTGAGAGTGGAACAATGCTGTCCCAAGGCCCCCTTCCCCAGCTTACTCCTGGCAAATGTCCAGTCTCTGGAAAACAAGCTAGACGAACTTAGAGCCAGACTCACTTTCCAAAGAGAACTGAGGGACAGCTGTGTGCTCTGTTTCACGGGGATGTGGCTCACTCCTGCTTCACCGGATAGTGCCCTACAACCAGAGAGCTTCTCAATCCATCGAATGGACTGTACAGCGGCCTCAGGCAAGGCTAGGGGAGGTGGTGTCTGCTTCCTAATCAACACCTCGTGGTGCCTAGATGTAGCAACACTGGCAACTTTCTGCTCCCCAGACCTAGAATACCTGACGCTAAAATGCCGCCCCTACTACCTTCTGTCATCCTGGTGGCAATTTACATCCCACCCCATGTGGATGTGAAGATCGCGCTGGACGAAATATACACCACTATGAATAGCCTTGAGACGAAACATCCCAAGGCCTTGTTCATCATGACCGGGGACTTCAATCAGGCCAAGCTCAAGAGCGTACTACCAAGTTACTGCCAACACGTCTCCTACTCCACCAGAGGCCCCAACATCCTAGACCACTGCTACACAAATATCAAACACACCTACTGCTCTATCGCCTGCCCACACTTTGGCAAATCAGACCACAAGGCTGTGCTCCTGCTCCTGGCTTACAAGCAAAAACTGATGCGGGAGATCCATCAAAGAAAGTTGTGCAACGTTGGTCTGAGGAATCGGATGATCTCCTTCGGGGCTGCTTGGAGTCAGTGGACTGGTCAGTACTTAAAAACTCTGTGACCAGCCTGAATGAGTACGCCACTACAGTAACTGACTTCATCAGTAAGTGTGTAGAAGACTGTGTGCCAAAGAAGCAAATCTGTGTGTTCCCCAACCGGAAACCATGGATGAAGAGGGATATCCACTGCTCGCTAAAGTCCAGGTCTGAGGCGTTCAAGTCAGGCGACCCTGACCTATGCAAGAAAGCCAGATACGATCGAAGGAGATCCATCAAAGATGCCAAAAGACAATGCCAGACCAAGCTAGAGTCCTAGGCTAGCCACACCGACCCCCGCTGACTATGGCAAGGTCTGCTAGATTTAACAGGCTACAAGATGAAGGCATGTAAAATCACCGGCTCCAACGCATCCTTCCCTAATGAGCTCAATGCATTCTACACCCATTTTGAGCAAGAGGTCAGCGAGAGCATTCCCTCCACCCTGGAAGCCCTGGATGATCCTGTATCTGGGGTCACCATTGCAGATGTCAGAACAGCTTTCTTGAAGGTCAACCCATGGAAAGCAACTGGCCCGGATGGTGTAGCCGGACGTGCACTCAGATTCTGTGCGGATCAGCTGGCGGGGGGGGGGGGGGGGGGGGGGGGGGGGCGGTATTCACAGACATCTTCAACCTCTCTTTACAATAATCTGAGGTCCCTATCTGCTTCAAGAAAATGACCATCATCCCGGTACCTAAGAAAAACCAAGCAGCGTGCCTTAATGATTATCGGTGGCTCAGACATCCATCATTATGAAGTGCTTCGAAAGGTTGGTCATGGCATGAATCAATTCCAGCCTCCCGGACTACCTTGATCCTCTTCAGTTTGCTTACCGCCGCAACAGGTCCACAGCAGATGCCATTTCCCTGGTCCTGCACTCAACCCTGGAACACCTAGATAACAAGGACACCTATGTCAGACTCCTATTTATTGACTACAGCTCAGTCTTCAACACTATTATTCCCACGAAACTCATCTCCAAACTCCATGGCCTGGGCCTCGGCACCTCCCCCTATGACTGGATCCTGAACTTCCTAACACACAGACCACAATCAGTAAGGATAGGCAGCAACACCACCTCCACGATCATCCTCAACACCAGTGCCCCACAAGGCTGTGTTTTCAGCCCCCGACTATACTCCTTATACACCTATGACTATGTGGTCAAATTCCCCTCCAGTTCAATTTTCAAGTTTGCTGACGACACCACCGTAGTGGGTTGGATCTCAAACAATGACGAGACAGAGTACAGGAATGAGATAGAGAATCTGGTGAACTGGTACGGCAACAATAATCTCACCCTTAATGTCAACAAAACGAAGGAGAACATGCCCTTGTCTACATCAACAGGGACGAAGTAAAAAGGGTCGAGAGCTTCAAGTTTTTAGGTGTCCAGATCACCAACAACCTGTCCTGGTCCCCCCATGCTGACACTATAGTTCAGAAAGCCCATCAACACCTCTACTTTCTCAGAAGACTAAGGAAACTTGGCATGTCAGCTACGACTCTCACCAACTTTTACAGATGCACCATAGAAAGCATTCTTTCTGGTTGTATCACAGCTTGGTGTGGCTCCTGCTCTGCCTAAGACCACGAGGAACTACAAAAGGTCATGAATGTAGCCCAATCCATTACGCAAACCAGACTCCCATCCATTGACTCTGTCTACACTTCCCACTGCCTCGGCAAAGCAGCCAGCATAATTAAGCACACCGTGCACCACGGACATTCTCTCTTCTACCTTCTTCCATCAGGAAAAAGATACAAAAATCTGAGGTCATGTACCAACCAACTCAAGAACAGCTTCTTTCCGGCTGCTGTCAGAGTTTTGAATGGACCTACCTTGCATTAAGTTGATCTTTCTCTACACCTTAGCTATGACTGTAATAGTACATTCTGCACTCTCTCATTTCCTTCTGTGTGAATGGTATGTTTTGTCTGTATAACGCGCAAGAAACAATATTTTTCATTGTATGTTAATACATGTGACAATAATAAATCAAATCAAATCAAATAGTGCTACCTTTTTCCATTGTGTAGTATAAGGGATTAACAGATGGGATAAGCTAATGTATGACATAGATGATGATGTAGCATTGACACTAGTCAGTCTTGCATTAGACTCCCAAGAGAGGTTGGAATCATGCCTAAGAACTACATGGTTACACTGTAACCAGTTAGATGTAAGTCAAACAAAGGAGTGTTGAACAGACACTAGAGTATATCTACAGTCTGTCTAAGAATTGGATCCCATGCCTAGAGTACAAGACAGGAGGACTCAAATCCAGAACATGGCAACAGGTCAGAACATGGCAGCTGCGTTGGAGACATCAATGTGCTACAGAAGGAACCACTGAGTGAAGAAACCTTTGAAAGCAGCTTGAGAAGTTTCAGTGGTAGGAGAGAGGTAATGACAATAGGTAGTAAGCAGTCCCTGCCCTTGCCCCGCTTATTTGACTGCCGCGAGGGCCAGAGAGGCCAGTAGTGGAAGTAATGGAAACACCATTTTCTCCAGTACTGTCAGGTCTCCATGACAAAGTGCAAAACTCCAAGTTAGTTCCTCTCTTTATGGAATAGGTCCATTAACAGCTAACGTTCTCCTAAGGTAGGGTGTGAAGGAATCCACTGCAGATTTTGATTCCATTATTAAAGCCTTTGATACCTTTTCTAATCATCCACAAAACCCCATTTTTTTCTCTCAGTCATTAGTCAGTGAAATTCTCTTCTTCAGAGAGTGGTGGAAGCACAGCCACAGAATATTTTAAGGCTGAGTTAGATAGATTCTTGATTGACAAAGGGTATATAAGGAGTAAATAGAAAAGTAGAGGACACAATCAAATCAACCATGATCTTATTAAATGATGAAGCAGACTCAAGGGGCTGAATGGTCTATCCCGGCTCCTAATTTGCATATTTGTATAATTAGGATGCATGGGAAAGGCCATTCCGCATGGGATATAATAAAAATTTACTTGAAAAATCATCCAGTTTAGCATTAATGAAGATGGTGCAGTGACAGAACCATGAGACATAACCTATCTCTCACATACTCTGGGCAACATCCGTTCTCTGCCCTATGTTATCATCAACTTTAATCCTAATCCTTGGAACTCCTGAAAGCTCTCTGCCTATTCCCCTCTTCCTTTTTTTCAAAGAACTCTTTAAAACCTAGTTTTTGTGGACCCATCTTCAACCCTGCCACTCTGGCTCAATGTTCCTCATCATTATGTTCCATCTGTGAAGCACCATGCTACATGTGAAAGGCAATGTGATGTTTTATATTAAAGACATTTAGAGAAATAAGAGTTATTGCATCCCACCCAGGATACATGTCCCCCTTTTCAGCTTCAACCTTCTCCTTTTAATTACACCTTAAAATTCACCCCTGCTCACGCTCTTACAGAATCCTAGAATGACGAAAGGACAGGAGGAGATCATTCAGACCATCATGGGGGAGGCGATGTCCTGGTGGTATTATCGCTGGACTATAGATCCAGCAATTCAATTAACATTCTGGGGACCCGGGTTTGAATCCCAGCATGGCAGATGGTGGAAGTTGAATTCAATTTTAAAAATCTGAAATTAAGAATCTACCGATGACCATGAAACCATTGCCGATTGTCAGAAAAATCCATCTGGTTGTCTAATGTTACTTAGGGAAGGAAATCTGCCGGCCTTACCTGGTCTGGCCTACATGTGATTCTCAGAGCCGCAGCAGCATGGTTGACTCTCAACTGCCCTCCAAGGGCAACTAGCAATGGGCAATAAATGCTGACCAGCCTACGATGCCCATGTCCCATGAATGAATAAAAAAAGAGTCCTGTGCTGGCTCTGCAATTCAGCTAGACCCACTCCCCTGCCCTTTACTCCCTTTTTATGCCAGCTGTCAGATTCTCATGCTTTCTTTGCCTCTTTTAATTCCCTTTCCACTTCCTCTCTGAATTTTCCATATTCAGGCTGGTTCTCACTTTAACGTGACACCTCTCATTTATCGTTTTTTTGGGGAGAATCACCCCTTCTAATTTCTCTTTTTTAGGTGGGGGGCGGGGGTATTCGCTATTTTCTTCCTCCTCTGGAGGCGCAGTGTCCAAGGATTTACCTTCAAAAGGAATTGGGCAAGCAGCTGCCAAAAAACTTTGTCAGACACTGTTGTAACTGGGGACAGATACCCCTTTAAATTGCCTTGTGCCTGAACAGGTACTATCTATATATATATAATACATAGATAATAAATGCCCTTGTGGGAAGTTAACAGCTTATCCATTGGTGAGTTGTAAGTCACCAAGGTAGTTAATGATTCACCCTGAAAATTTTAGAGCATACAATACATCTTATTTATTGGAAATATTTCAATAACGTGCACCGTTGCACGGTATTTATTTTAGTTCCATTTCATTTCCGAGAGTTGCACAGACGACTTAACTTCTGGCTTTCTTTAACAAAAAGGGTGCGTATCCAATAGCAACCAGTGCGCCCCTTATCTGCTTGTACTTGAACCTCTGCAAACATCCAGTGTGAGCTCTCGGCTACAAGTCGTTGCTGCAGGCTGGTCCCGCTCGGATTCAGTGGCCCTTTGAGCTTCTCGTTATTTGAAAGGAGCCAGCAGCACAGAGCCATGGAGAACGGCCTGGAGGCAAACCTGTACGAGATCCCTGACGTGGAGCTGGAGGTGTCTTTGGACAACTCTCTCCAGGTGAACGAAGGGCTGGAATACGACGAGGTCGCCCGTTCGCCCTCCGCCGCCTCCTCCACGTCCTCGGCGGCTTCCCACCCAGACAGTGAGGAGCTCAGCGACCCGCAGCCCGAGGTGCTGCACCCGAACGGCTCGGACGAGAGTGAGCCGCCGGACAGCGGCGTTTACCAAGAGGTCTTCGACAGCCAGGAGGCTCACAGCGACAGCCAGAGCCCCGAGACCTTCAGTAGGCAATTCAACGGCAGCCCCAGCCAGAGTGCTGATGACCAGCAGCACTTCGAGATTTCCCTCTATGTGAAGGTAAGGAATCTAAGGGGTGCTGTGGGACAGCACAAGGCATCCACACCCTCTTTCCCCACAACTACCAACCGTTCAAGCTTCTGTTCCTGAAATAGCAACTTACAGGCTAATCAAATCACTAGAATTCCCAATTGTGAGAAACGAAATGGAATAAGCTTCCCACCTGTTGTGGTTTAGGGTTTTTTTCTGTACGAGATAGAGTTTTTGTGAAGAGCGCAGTTAGAGACCCCTCCTTCCTTTTACCAAGGTCAGTAAACAGGAGCCCCTCACTCCCTGGTTCAACCGAAGCCCAGACACCAAAAACATTCACTCTCAAATCTGCATTGGTCTCAGTATGAGAGCATGTTTCCAAAGTTGAAAGTGTCAGTGTTCACTGTGAATTCAAAATGATGCAAACATGTGAATGTAAATAAGTCAACACTGAGGGCAGTTCATATCGTGAGTTTTTTTGAATTTATTTAAGCCCCATGTAAATAATTTGTTCAAATCACACCGTTTATGTTTCGGATTTAAATGCACCTCGGTGATATTTTGTTTTCAAAACATTGATCTGGAACGAAACCAAATTAAAAACTTTTTCTAAACGGGTGTATTGCAGGGTTGAATATCATAGACCCCCAAAATCCGTGTGTGTATCTGTGGGTGCAGGCACTTGCTGTTGTGCTGGGCAGCCACGTTACAATGGATGGGGAGGATTTGTACAGCTCTACACTTGTAGTTAAATGGATTAATTGCTGACTGTGCTTTTGATTGGGAGATTTTTTGCCAACTACAAAAGGTGATCGTCAGCACTTAAATTTGGTGAGAATAGTATGACAGTGTAGGTCACCTTAGTTCAAATTTATACGTTCAAGTAACACTACATTTACTAGGCTGTGCTGTTGCAGCTCACATATTACATTATCTTGGCACTGTAAATATGAACTATATCTCACTGCATGTGCATAAAGCTGGATGCCACTGTACATAAATGAGATATACTGCTCCTGTACTCTACTTTCAAGTACCAGCAATCCTGATAAAGGTTGAATGCAAATCATCAGTATGAATGCGATATTCAATGTCAAGACAGTTAATCTCTCTTTAAGGCTGCCACTATTTTTTTTCTATATAGATTACTTTTGGCATGTGTGCAATTGACTAAATTGAAATTTCCTTTCTACTTTTTAAAAAGGAATGGCTGTCACCCAACCAATGGAGAGTTCAGTGATATAATTACACCAATGATATCATTGAATGTATTTGGGACAGTTAGAACAAATAAGTGTTACCTGAGTTTGAAAACTTTTATTTGTATAGTGCATTTAATGTTTGATAAAACATTATAGGGTACTTCACTGGAGAGTTACAAAGCAATGAGCTGCTTAAAGAAATATTTGGCCAGGTATGTCCTGTTCACAAAAAGCAAGACAAATCCAATTCCGCCACTAACTGCCCCATCAGCCTATTCTTGATCATCAGCAAACTGGAAGGTGTCATCGACAGTGTGATCAGGAGATGTCCCAAGGGCCTCCACAAATGCTTCCGTAGTACTGTTTTATTTGTGCTTTTTTGTCCTCTGTGACAAATCCAGAGAATGGAACATAGGTGCGGTGATAGGCCATTTGTCATACGATCATGGCTAATCATTCACTTCAATGCCCTTTTTCCACACTATCCTCGTATTCATTTATGTTATTGGTATTTAGAAATCTGTCAATCTCTGCCATAAGCATACTCTGACTGAGCTTCCACAGCCCTTTGGGTAGAGAATTCCAAAGATTCACAACCCTCTGAGTAAAACAAACTCTCCTAATCTCGGTCCAAAGTGGCTTCCCTCTTATTTTGAAATTGTGCCCCCTGGTTCCAGACTCCCCAACTAGGGTAAACATCCTACTTGCATCCACCCCGTCTATCTCTTTAAGTATTTTGTAGATTTCAATAGCATCATTCCTCATTCTTTGAAACTTGAGAAAATATAGATCCAGTTTCCCCAATCTCTGCATAGGATAGTCTCGCCATCCTAGGAACAGGTCTGGTGAACCTACGTTGTACTCCCTCTATGGTAATATCCTTTAATATATCATATATAATAATATCAGAATCTTCCCCTGCATAAAGTGTAACCTGCAAACCAATTTATTAAGATACTTCTTGACAACTTAAATGCTTCAGATTAAATTAATCTAATTGGTAAAGTAGGTATTAGTATTTCTGGTCTGAATTGCTGACTGCTCAACTGCTACAGCTCAATACTCAATATCACAGTTCAATCTGTTAATCTAGTTGCAGTATATTTTTGAATTCACCAGTCTCCAATAGAACAAAACATTGTACATTCATTTGTCATTACTCCTAATTGAGTGACCAAAAGAACTACTCCTGCTCAGAGTCATTGCCATTCCACTCTTAGTTTCTTACCTGGAAATCCAGATGCCCTTTTCTTGCCCAACCTTCCAACTTGGGCTGAGCGAGAACTGTGTGGTGTAGCTCGCGGGGTCAGGTAGTTAATGGGGCATTGGTCATGGGTGGAGGGTCAGTTGTTGGGTTGGGGTAGGGTGGTTGGATGCTCGGGGTGGGGGGGGTGGTCAGTGGAGGGGTGAGGGATGGAGGGTTGTGGTGGCATTGGTCGGGGGTGAGGAGCTTGTGGGAATTGATCGGTTAGATCTTCATAGTCAGAGGTGCAACAATAGCTATGGGGGTGTTTGGGTGTTCATGGAGGGGGAATCAGGTGGTCAGTGGGACTGTTGGTAGATGGTGGGGATTGTGTGGTCATTGGGTTGGTGTCAGGTGGGGGAGGTTAAGGAGGAGGGTTACTCAGTGAGGGTGTCAGGTGGTTAAGGGGGTCCCATGTGGGGTCTGGGTGTGGGGGGGGGGGGGGCTGGCGGTGTCAGAGTGGAGGAGTTGGTGCTATAGTTAGAAATAGTTTTAATTCTTCTAATGTTTCCTGGGAAACTTGCTGTTAGACAGTCAAAACCATCTAAAGTTTGCAATTTAAATCATACTTTCAGGCAGTTCCTATTGCAGGACAATTGTCCAGTGAATGTTTGAACTTCTTGAGCAATTGCCAGTCAGTCCCAGGGTGGGTGCTCCCCAACGCATCTTTGGGGTATTCCCCGGTTACATTGCCTTGGAGCCCTGAGGTTACAAGCTGCACTAATGATGCTCCACCTACCTCTCCTCAACTGTCTCAGCTCTTTTAACTGTTTATGTGTTGCCAAACTACTTGTTTAACATCCAATCTTGGATGAGCTGTAAGTTCCTTCAGGTAAACCTTGGGAGTCTGAAGCTGTTGTTTTCCTGTACCCTTGTGAATCTACTCTACATCTTTTCTTTGTGGATGCCTGGAATAGTTCCAGACTGATTGCAGCGTGGCATCGCGTTTAGATCATAAGACCATAAGACATAGGAGCAGAATTAGGCCACTCGGCCCATCGAGTCTGCTCTGCCATTCAATCATGGATGATATTTTTCTCATCCCCATTCTCCTGCCTTTTCCCCATAACCCTTGATCCCCTTATTAATCAAGAACCTATCTCTCTCTGTCTTAAAGACACTCAATGACCTGGCCAAGTTTGATTCTGAGCTGAGTGTTTGACCCCACATCCTGTCTATTTCAAAGGCCATCATCTTCTACTTCTGTAAAATCACCTGCCTCTTCCCCTTTTTTTGGCCTTCATTGAAACCCTCATTTATGCCATCAAAAATTAAGACTCAAGTATCCTAATGCTTAAACCCCTCTGCCATGCTGTTTCTCTGTCCTTTATGAACCTTTGTGTCACCCCTCCTAATATTCCAATCATTTTTTCCATAGAACTCTGTTAAGTACTTTGGAATGTTTTCCACTTTAAAGCTGCTATATAAATGCAAGTTGAAAAGAAATTGTAGTAAAGAATAGCTATTGTTGCACCTCTGACTATGAAGAAGAAACAATCCAATGTTTAGTTGTAAAAATGTAAATTTGGTCTCTTGGCATCAATGTCACACAATTCCAATCATTTTCCAATCCTCACTAGATGCAGGTGAGGTTAAGAGGTCTGCAAATATCATACCGTTGTTTAAAGAGGTTGCAAGAGATGAGCTGATTTGTCCAGCTTCGCTGACTGGCAGATTATTAGAATCAAATCTGAGACAGGATAAATTATCACTTAGAAAGAAATGGATTAAGCAGGGATAGTTGGTGTGGTTTGGTTTGAGAAAGATTGTGTCTTTTATAAGTTGAATTGTTAGAGAAAGTGGCTAATCTTCCATATGGAAGTGAGTGGCAGCAAGCTATTTGAACACAGAGGGCATCACTGGCCTAATCCTTTTCTCGCCCTTAATCCACATATTCACTTATCAACAGTGTTCACTGGAAAGGTGTACAGGAAGAGGAATCTGTACTGTCTACTTTTTGTGTTCCCTTGTTAGTTGAGTGCATTGGAGTCATTTGTAAAGTCTTAATTGTGCTATGATCTTGGTGGAGACCAGTAACGTTTAAAGAGAAAGTTGAACTCTTGTCATTAATTAAAAGAATTATACCACAGGGGTTCCATGTTTTAAATAGAAACATTTACTGCATAAAAATTAAACAGAGAGAAAGTACTACTAACTTAAATGTTGTGTTAAAATCAAAAATGACAACATGACACTCCCTGTTCTACTGTTATTTCCACCCAGCAGTTCCACTATACTTTACAAGGTCTTGAGGATTCTTTTACTTCTCCTGGCACCATACCGAGGTGTGCCAGAGCTTTAAGAAATTCACTTTGATTTTCCCAAGTACTTGTGCTATTCTGCAAGGTATAAGATTTCTTGGGTTCGTTCCACCAGCATTTGGCTACGCAAATCTCTCGAAGTAACTCACAATTGTGGATGCTGTAGCACAAACATAGGCCTCACAGCGTTCTTATTCAAAAAGCACCCTCGGTTTCTGATAACCCTTTGTTATTGGGTCTACAGCCCCTTACAGATGTCTCTCTCTGTCTCAAAGGTGCTTCCAGGCTCCAAATGCAAATGCCTGTTTCTATGAAAAATCACAGGTAAATCTCAAACCGTTTTCCTCATGGTACTTTATGTACTTTAAATAGTTTATAACAATTAATTCATTTATTTACAAAGGTGAAGAACAGCCCAAAGGACAGTTGCAAAAATCTATATATTTTAAAGGCATTTTTATTTACCAGTTAATTTATTTTGCAAGTTAGGTTTTCAAGTGACTGTAACGTTCTGCCTGAGACGTTCTCAATGCTATGCTTGATTTGTTCAATGTTTCCAGCATTTTTTTGTTTTTGATTCAACTTTCCAGCATCTGCAGTATTTTGCTTTGTTCAACTTTAAACCTGTCGAGTTAAAAATGTTCCAAGACTGTGATTTGGAAGAGCTTGCAATACACTTATGAAATCTCTTGCTGTTCATTAACCAGCTGACTGATGAGGCTGTTAACAATTAATTAAAATGTTTTATTTTGAAAGGAGAGCATGTTTTTTTTTCCCCTCTGCTCGCCTCAGCAGTTCATTTTCCACATTTGGTAGAGCAGAACATTCATCCTTTTTGTGTAATGCTATTCTTGGCGAGCTGGCTGCTGAATGGCATATGTTGTAACCAATGCGATACCTCTGAGGTGTTCAAATTTTGGCCCTGGATTATATGCAAGCTATGAGCTCGAATCCATGAAACCCCAAAGAATTGATGCAATTTATGTTTTCAGTTTGCTAATTTGTTTGAATTTAACGCGCACAAAAATTTAGAAAGGGTTAGAATCATAGAGGCCTGCAGCATGGAAATAGGCCCTTTGGCCCAACTTGTCTATGCCACCCTTTTTTTACCCTGAAGCTAATACCAATTGCCCACATTTGGCCCATATCCCTCTATACCCATCTTACCCATGTAACTGTCTAAATAGAACAGTACAGCACAGAACAGGCCATTCGGCCCACGATGTTGTGCCGAGCTTTATCTGAAACCAAGATCAAGCTATCCCACTCCCTATCATCCTGGTGTGCTCCATGTGCCTATCCAATAACCGCTGAAATGTTCCTAAAGTGTCTGACTCCACTATCACTGCAGGCAGTCCATTCCACACCCCAACCACTCTCTGTGCAAAGAACCTACCTCTGATATCCTTCCTATATCTCCCACCATAAACCTTATAGTTATGCCCTCTTGTAATAGCTCCATCCACCCGAGGAAATAGTCTTTGAACGTTCACTCTATCTATCCCCTTCATCATTTTATAAACCTCTATTAGGTCTCCCCTCAGCCTCCTCCGCTCCAGAGAGAACAGCCCTAGCTCCCTCAACCTTTCCTCATAAGACCTACCCTCTAAGCCAGGCAGCATCCTGGTAAATCTCCTCTGCACTCTTTCCAGCGCTTCCACATCCTTCTTATAGTGAGGTGACCAGAACTGCACACAATATTCCAAATGTGGTCTCACCAAGGTCCTGTACAGTTGCAGCATAACCCCACGGCTCTTAAACTCCAACCCCCTGTTAATAAAAGCTAACACACTATAGGCCTTCTTCACAGCTCTATCCACTTGAGTGGCAACCTTTAGAGATCTGTGGATATAGACCCCAAAATCTCTCTGTTCCTCCACAGTCTTCAGAACCCTACCTTTGACCCTGTAATCCACATTTAAATTAGTCCTACCAAAATGAATCACCTCCCATTTATCAGGGTTAAACTCCATTTGCCATTTTTCAGCCCAGCTTTGCATCCTATCTATGTCTCTTTGCAGCCTACAACAGCCCTCCACCTCATCCACTACTCCACCAATCTTGATGTCATCAGCAAATTTACTGATCCACCCTTCAGCCCCCTCCTCTAAGTCATTAATAAAAATCACAAAGAGCAGAGGACCAAGCACTGATCCCTGTGGCACTCCGCTAGCAACCTGCCTCCAA
Source organism: Mustelus asterias (assembly GCF_964213995.1). Lineage (NCBI taxonomy): Eukaryota > Metazoa > Chordata > Chondrichthyes > Carcharhiniformes > Triakidae > Mustelus > Mustelus asterias. The sequence goes on from NC_135805.1 coordinate 81,908,755, forward strand.
TCCGAAAATTTTCCATCCACCACCACCCTCTGTCTTCGATCAGATAGCCAGTTACCTATCCAATCGGCCAACTTTCCCTCTATCCCACACCTCCTTACTTTCATCATAAGCCGACCATGGGGGACCTTATCAAACGCCTTACTAAAATCCATGTATATGACATCAACTGCCCTACCTTCATCAACACACTTAGTTACCTCCTCAAAAAATTATTTCAAATTTGTGAGGCACGACTTGCCCTTCACGAATCCGTGCTGACTATCCCGGATTAATCCGCATCTTTCTAAATGTTCGTAAATCCCATCCCTAAGGACCTTTTCCATCAATTTACCAACCACCGAAGTAAGACTAACCGGTCTATAATTACCAGGGTCATTTCTATTCCCTTTCTTAAACTGAGGAACAACATTTGCCACTCTCCAGTCCTCTGGCACCATCCCCGTGGACAGTGAGGACCCAAAGATCAAAGCCAAAGGCTCTGCAATCTCATCCCTTGCCTCCCTAGGATTTATTTAATCAGGCCCAGGAGACTTATCGACCTTCAGTTTATTCAAAACTGCCAGGACATCCTCCTTCCTAACATCTATTTCCTCCAGCCTATTAGCCTGTAACACCTTCTCTTCCTCAAAAACATGGCCCCTCTCCTTGGTGAACACTGAAGAAAAGTATTCATTCATCATCTCGCCTATCTCTACTGACTCCATACACAAGTTCCCACTACTGTCCTTGACCGGCCCTAACCTCACCTTGGTCATTCTTTTTTTCCTCACATAAGAGTAAAAAGCCTTGGGGCTTTCCTTGATCCGACCCACCAAGGACTTCTCGTGTCCCCTCCTAGCTCTCCTAAGCCCCTTTTTCAGCTCATTCCTTGCTAACTTGTAACCCTCAATCGAGCCATCTGAACCTTGTTTCCTCATCCCTACATAAGCTTCCCTCTTCCTTTTCACAAGACATTCCACCTCTTTCATGAACCATGGTTCCCTCACTCGGCCATTTCCTCCCTGCCTGACAGGGACATGCCTATCACCCAGTATTTGTTCCTTGAAAAAGTTCCACTTTTCATTAATGCCTTTCCCTGACAGTTTCTGTTCCCATCTTATGCCCCCTAATTCTTGCCTAATCGCATCATAATTACATCTCCCCCAATTGTAAACCTTGCCCTGCCGTACGGCCCTATCTCTCTCCATTGCAATAACAAAAGACACCGAATTGTGGTCACTATCTCCAAAGTGCTCTCCCACAACCATATCTAACACTTGGCCCAGTTCATTTCCCAGTACCAAATCCAATATGGCCTCACCTCTTGTCGGCCTATCCACATATTGTGTCAGGAAATCCTCCTGCACAGACTGCACAAAAACTGCCCCATCCGAACTATTTGACCTACAAAGGTTCCAATCAATATTTGGAAAGTTAAAGTCCCCAAAATGCTTTTCAAAACACAAAATTGTACCCGTCTCTACTACTACCTCTGGCAGCTCGTTCCAGACTCTCACCACCCTCTATGTGGAAAAAATTGCCCCTCTGGCCCTTTTGTATCTCTCCCCTCTCACCTTAAACCTATGCCCTCTAGTTTTAGACTCCCCTACCTTTGGAAAAAGATATTGACTATCTAGCTGATCTATGCCCCTCATTATTTTATAGATCTCTATAAGATCATCCCTAAGCCTCCTACGCTCCAGGGAAAAAAGTCCCAGTCTATCCAGCCTCTCCTTATAACTCAAACCATCAAGTCCCGGTAACATCCTCGTAAGTCTTTTCTGCACTCTTTCTAGTTTAATAATATCCTTTTCAAAATGCAATCAGCTAAATGCTGCTGCTTGATAATGCACCTAAAAAGATCATATGGGCAAAGAACTGGAGCTTTCTGCTCTATCTGATTTTCCCTCACTTAGAGATAGTCTTACTCTAACAAATATGAAAGATTTTAAAAAGTGTTGGAATCAAACTTATGTCAATCTACTCTTTCAACTCTCACTGTTGAAATGTATTGAGTCTCTTTAGACATATAAATCTAATTAAAAGGTACAGCTGCTACACTAGGAAATGTTTAGGCAGGTTGAGGCACCTAATCCTAGACCTAACCAACAACACCTTACATTTCTGTAGGGCAGCTCCCATGCAAGAAGACATTTTATATGCCTTTCCAGCAAGAAAACAATGGATAGCAAGGAGTGTGAGGGTGTGGTCAAACAGAACATGTTCCAAGAACTCAGGTTTCCTCAATGCTGGGTGTCTGAGCCAGTTTGTGCGCAATAAATGCTTTATATATTTGAGCACAAACTTGTGCTAATACTTTTTAATGTTTGTTGCACTGAAATTTTGAACCTTTGCTAGAAACTGGATTTTTACATCAACAATTAGATTTTTGTATGCATTTGTTTGTTTTGGAAAGCTGATGGTCTCCCAACACTCCTCTTTAGAAGATTTTAGTGATAAAGTCAACAAGAATTTACATTAAAAATGCCCCAAGATGTGAAGGCATAAGGGAAACGGACCAAAGAAGAGCTTAGGATAAAAGCTTGGTAAAGTGGGTAGGATTTCAATAGGAAATCTGCTTAAGAAGTAAAGAGAGTTGCAGATAAGATGGACACAGACTTCGGAGGTGAAAGTATGCTCAAGGATCTTGGAGAAATAAAGGAATCTGGAGATGTGGTGGTCGGAGTTAATGAAGATGCAGGTGATCTTTTCAGAAGGTTTAAAGGCATTGATTTTGAGCAAGACAAATACCATGGAAGCACCAAGTAGAAACCTGCTCTACATTATTTCTCCATTTATATTATTTCACTCTTAAGATGCTCATTATTCAATTCGCAGAACACCAGTTTTATAACTGCATCATATTTCCTGGAGGCAAAAATGCTGCAAAAGTGGAAATAGAGGCCTTTTACCTGTTTGTTTTCATGGATCTCTTTCTTTCTGCCATTTGGACATTTTCTTACCATTTTCTATGAAATTAATAATGCAATCTTGAAAAGCTTGTCTTGATGTGGAACCTCACCTGGCTGGTGTGCATGTCAGGGACTACTTTGCTATCATTAAAATGAATGGATAGAAGATCTTGAGGGTTAAATGCCTGACTTTGGTATATTCCCAGTAGGTGTCAGTCTGCACTGGAAGTGCAGTTTAATAAATATTATCCTTGAATGCCTTATTTATAACAAGTGTCAAGTCAGAGAAGAGTGATAACACAAATGGAATAGAAGAGAATTGCATAGAAAGATTTGTGTGCAACAAGCAGAGAGATTGTTATAGGAGTTGAAGAGGCATTGGGGGATCATTTTCAACTTTGCCAGCTGGACGGTAGCTCAGGGAAATTGATCACCTGACAATTGTAGAAGGTTGGTTCATTGAAATTAATGGGATGAGTATATTGTATATTACACAGTAGGCAGGCAAACTGCCCCACAAAACTAATCTCAAATGGCAATGTTGGAAATTACTCTATCTTTGGATGGCAAACAAGGGTTTGTATTATAAAAATGCAATGCTGTAATTATAAAACAGAACATCCTCTGAATCGCCATGATCACAGTGAAAGAGCCATTGTATAAGGCTGAAAATGTTGACAGCAGACAAATAGCAATACCTTTGGGTGACCTGCTTCTGTCTGTTAGTTTAATGGAAGTGTGTACTGATTCTCCTCTTTGTTCCAGTGTGATTTCCTCAATCCTCTTTTCTCGGGCACCAGCGGACTGCTGAGACGCACATTTGCTACATTCATGATAGGAAATAATGAAGGGGGAAAACCAAGGTGCAAATTAACAACAAAACTGATAAAAGTAGTGGTTTGTAGTAGGCCATGATTTTCCTCTAAAATTGACCTATGTGAATTTCATTTTTCTGTGTTCTAAGCTGTAAACTCTGCTGCTTGGTAACCAGCAATCAGCTACACACTGGCAGGGTTGATTAGTTTGTACTTTGAACAGTGCTTGAAACTGCCTACAAAACTCGCCATTAGATCAGAATTTGAGAAAAAAATGGGTATCAAAGTTCAGCTCGATTGTAAACTCAGCTTTGTTCGCAAACTGTAGAAAAAAATTAAGACTGGCGTGGATTTTGATCCTGTATTTGGACTTGTGCTGATACAATGAAATACACACTGAGCATTTTATTTCCATCAGAACTTGAATTTTATTACCCATGAATTGCCTGTTTACCTTGAAATGTGACTATTATAATGGTGCATTTATTACGGGCTATAAGGACTATACCCACCCATCCAAATGTTCTTTCAAAGATACTGAGATTGTTTACTTTAATTGCGAAAGGACTTAACCTACATTTAACCTGTCAACTATACATTACTTTGGTATCCTCATTTAAGATATAATTGACAAGATGACTTTTTTAATGGCATAACTGGTGATTGCAAAATGCCACATGGCATGACATCCCTGACAGTTGACATATTCAGAGGCCTTTGAGTAATGCTGCTCTTCAACAGCACCCCATTTCCTTTCTCACTTCGGTAAAACCTCTGTACAGTACATGGTAAGTTTCCAATCTCCAGTAGCCAAAATATTTCATCACCAAGATGGTGAAACATTCCAGTTAGCTAATTATTGCATTGACCAAAACTGGGTTTGAACCACCTGCCTATCCGTGCCAAGGTTTGTGTAGGGCAAAGGAAGAAAGTAAAAGGTTTGCATTTGTAGATAGTGCTTTATTGTTTTGCTCAAACATCTCAATCGATACATTTCAGATATGGTTCATTAGTTTGAAATGCAATCACTGTTTGTATGGACAGAAGATATCTGTTTTTAAAAATTCAATACAGCAAGGACTAATCTGGTACGCAATGGTTAACAATTTATTTTGCTGAGGGAATAGTATGTATTTCTCAGCAGTCTAGTGTTCACTTTAATTAATTACATAGAGATACTTGCTGAGTTTACACAGATTGGTGATAAAATGTTAGGGTTATTCTCAAAGGGTGGGGATACATTTCACCAGGTGAATGTGGATTATAGGTTGTAAACTGTGAGTACCAATACATGTAATGGCCAGTATTCATTGACTATATTGTTTAAAAGTTTTGATTTTGCCCTAAGTCAGGCTAGCTATATAAAAACATTGACTTCTGTCATCTCGAGATTGCATTCTTGAATGTTCTCAAATCTCCCTGCTGCCCCACCCCTCTCTGCTGCATTAAAACCCACTTCTTTAACCTGCCCTTCTTAATATTTTCTTTGGCACTACACTCATTTCTAATTAGGTTTCTATGAAGCATTTTATCTATGTTAAATACATTTTTTTGAGGGCCAAGTACCAATCCAGTTTCTAAAATGTGAAAGTGTTTCTGTAAAACCCTGCTGTTAAATATTATGAAGTAGGGTTTCAGATCTGCATACAACAAAATATTTATATTTTGGGAATAAAGTCTAACCAATCCAATGGAACTGTTGGCCTAAATTTTCCAATCAATGTTATTTTAACATTTTTATATTGCGGCATTCAATTTAAATGTGTTAACAACAACAGCCTATATTTATATCGTGCCTTTGACATCAGACATCCCAAGGTATTTCACTGGGGACTGAGACTGAGCCACATGAGGAGAAAGAAGGCGAGATGGCCAAAAGCTTTGTCAAAGAGGTAAGTTTAAAGCAGGAAGTTGAGGTAGAGAGGTGTAGGAAGGAAAGCCTGGATGAACAGAGTGATTTATGGATTCAAGTAAAACAATTGCTGAAGGCTAGTGGGCAGATTCAAAAATGTAATTTAAAAGGCTAATGGAATGCTGGCCTTTATCTTGAGGGGCTGGAATACAATGGGTGGAGGTTATGTTACAGTACTGGCTCTTCAACACTTGGATAGTCTCTTATTTCTTGGCAACCAGTGCTGGACAAATTTATGTTTTCTTGAGTATAGAAGAATAAGGAGAGGGCTAATTGAGATGTTTAAGATGATTAATGAGGAGAGAGAGAGAAATTACTTCCACTCTTGGAATAGTCCAAAATTAGAGTTGGCTGTTCAAGTGTGATGTCAGAAATAGTTTCTCCCTAGAAGGGGTAATGGAAATCTGTAACTCTTTCCCTCGAACTGTTCAGGCTAGGTCAGCTAAATATTGCAAAATTGAGATTTATTTGTGTTAGGCAGGGTTATGGAACGGATACAAGTTGATGTAATTAAACAGAAGAATAACCATGATCTATTTGAATAATTGAACAAGCTCATGATGCTGAGTGACCTACTCGCATTCCTGTGATCCTATGGCAATCAGCCACATTCAATAAGCAGCACACACCTGAGTACTGGCTGTCAACACTCCCACTTGAAGGAAGTGCTAGCAAAGATGCTGATACCAGTGATGCTATGTTGAGAAGAGGGCAAATGAACTTTTAGGTGTTCATGAGAAAGCACTTCTCTTCCGATGGATACCTTTATGGCAAAGTTAATTTTTAAATGTATTATTTTATCGGATGTGAGCATTGCTGGCAAGGGCAGCATTTGTTGTCCATCTCTAATTGTCCTTATCCTGACTATTTTTACTGGCCATTTCAGAAAGTATTTAAGTCAATTACCTTGTGGATTTGGAGTCACATATATGCCAGACCAGGTAAGGATAGCAGATCTCCTTCTGTTAAGGGCATTAGTGAAGCAGGTGAGTTTTTGTGATGATCAATGTCAGTTTCATGGCCACCATTAATAGGATTAGCTTTCAATTTCAGATTTTATTAACTGAATTTAAATTCCACCTTCTGCCATGGTGGGATTTGAACCCATGCCTCCAGAGGATTAGCCTGGGGCTTTAGATTACTAGGTTAATGACATCACCACAATGCCATGTCCCCATGCACATAATGGTTGAACACATAATGGGTGGTATGGGGATTCCCAAAGCCTGGATATGTAGTATTTCTGTTAAGAGAAGAGCAAATGTTAGGGTGTTCCAAATCCCAGAAGAGAAACTTGGAATGTCTGCTCTCAGCTGTATTTCGCAATTTTCTATAACGTGAGGAATGATGTGAAGGGTGTCCCAAATGTTTTTGTGATTTTAAAATAAATGTTTATTAAATAATAAAACACACCACAAGAAAGTCAATGAGGGTGGCACAGTGGTTAGCACTGCTGCCTCTTGGCGCCAGGGACCCGAGTTCCTGGCTTGGGTCACTGTCTGTGTGGCATTTGCACATTCTTCCTGTGTCTGCATGTGTTTCTTCCTGGTGCTCTGGTTTCCTCCCACAGTCCAAAGATGTGCAGGTTAGGTGGATTGGTCATGCTAAATTGCCCCTTAGTGTCAGGGGACTAGCTAGGGGAAATGCATGGGGTTATGGGGATAGGGCCTGGGTGGTTGATTGTGGTTGGTGCAGCCTTGATGAGCCGAATGGCCTCCTTCTGCACTGTAGGATTCTATGATAAATACATTTACATACATTAATTTCAATGCACAGTATCTTCAAATTTATCTAGTTCCAAATCTTAAATCCTTCTATTTTCCTTATATTCATGTGAAACCTCCCAAAACAATATCCCTCAGTTTTAAAACTATAAGCCAAGTCCAGCAATAGTTACCGCACTTGGCACCTATACCTTTTGGAGCTGCTTCTGACGTAGGATAGAGGGAATTGACTTCTCAAAAGGGTTTCTCCAGGCACAGCTTGTTGGAAATGGATACAATTTGCTACTGTGGTCTCAAAACAACCCCCTTGCATAGGCTGAACATGCTTTTTGATGCTGCTTTTCCTTTTTGACCTTCCCTTATCTGAACTAACATTCTCAGTCATTTTTAATTTTATTACGTGAAGTCACCTTTTTTAGAATGCAAATGTGAAATTCACCCCATTTTGTTTTGAACTTTTGCCATCTTTACTTTAACTTTTGACACACTCTTATTGCTACCAGCTTGCTTGAAGTAAGCATCTATTTATATTTTTGCTAGGTGAATCAGTATCTCAAAAATCTTAGTTCCATCAACCCAACCCACCTGCTTTTACTCCAATTTCCATTTTAAAATTGTTTGTTCTTCTTTAAGCATGCAACCACCATCACCCAGAAGAAACCCACGCAGACACGGGGAGAATGTGCAAACGCCACACAGACATGTATTTATCATTGAATCCTACAGTGCAGAAGGAGGCCATTTGGCCCATCAAGTCTGCACCAATGACAATCCCACCCAGGCCCTATCCCCATAATCCTATGCATTTACCCTAGCTAGCCCCCCTGATACTAAGGGATAATTTAGCATGGCCAATCCACCTAACCCGCACATCTTTGGACTGTGGGAGGAAACCAGAGCACCCAGAGGAAACCCACGCAGACACAGGGAGAATGTGCAAACTCCACAGAGACAGTGACCCAATTTATTGGATTTGTTATTTTTCATTTTATCACAATTGCTCATGGATGATGCATTGCAGTTTTTGTCATGGCACATACAGTGTGTTATAGGCCATGGCGATAGTTGGAATAACATTCTATTTATTGCACCTCATTTTGCTACATTATTATGCTATCCAATCATAGCTGACTTCAACGAACTTGGGAAATCATATGAAAGCACGACAGGAGAAATGCTGAAACATTCTTCTGTGTGTTTACTGCTTCATGAGACGGTATCCTCCACTTTTACACTCATGGGGCATGATTTTTCCACCCTGCCAAGCTGGTCGGGTAGCATAGCGGGGTGGGAAATTTCAGTGGAAGGCTAAAAATGGGAATTGTCAGTCCTGTCGTGATCCTCCCAGGCCACCTTTTCTGATGTAATCAGCCTCGTACCTGGGAAGGGTGTGAAGCTGATTTAAATGTGACTTAATTTAAATCCAATTAGTGAGACCGCGACACAATTGTCTGGGCTCTCTTAATTCTCTGACTTCACAGGTGGAGGTCCTCCGTTGTATCTTATGTTTGACCTCTTGATGCTTCATGTAAGCATGAAGAAATCAAAGTCGATGATATTAGGAGGACTGTGTGTAAGAAAGATCTTGTAGGAGAAGAGGCAGGAAGAGACATTGAGGAATGTGGGGGTGGAAAAGTGTGGGTGATGTGCAAGTAAATCGAATGAGAGCAACAGATTTGGAGTAAATTGTAGCACTGGACGAAATTAGAGATGTGAATATACAAATTAGAAGCAGGAGCAGATTACTTAAAGCTGCTCTGCCATTAAATAAGATCATGACTAATCTGATGTTAACCTCCACTCCATATTCCCATCTACCTCCAATAAGCTTTCACCCCCTTGCTTTTTAACTCTGCCTTTAAAAATATTCAAAGACTCTGCTTCCTCTGCCTATTGAGGGAGAGAGTTCCAAAGACTCTGCCCTCTGAGAGAAAGATATTCTCCTCATCTCTTTTTCTTAAATGTACAAGATAGGAAAGAGTGTAGCTTTGAAGAAATGTAAACATAAGGATGGGAATTTTAGAATTGGAGGGCTGTGAGCCATTGTAATTCAGCATGAACAGAATTTGGTATAGAAGGGGGTTCAGACATCAGCGTTTTGGATAAGCTGATGTATAGAGAAAGTGGGAGTCAGTCACAACACTATTCCAGTTTGGAAATGATAATTTTTACTTTTAAGCATGTGTTTGTGATAAAGCTTTGCATAAAAATGTAACTTTGTATCTCTCTAAGCTTCCGATTTCAAGTGTGGCACAGTGAAATAGGAATCTGTCGGACATGGGGCAACAACCTGTTCTTTGATCTCTAAGCTTTTGAAATGGAAGATGCAAAGGTCAAACTATCCAAATTCAAAATCATTTCCATAATTATAGAATAGAAACATCTTCTTTTATTTATTTTGTTTAATCTTTATTTAGCCAGGTAAGTCAATGGTGAACCAATTCTCATTTACAATAATGACCTGGCCAAGAGGCTAAAGCCGCAGCAACAATAATTACATAACAATACAATTCATTTAAACACTGAAAACAAACTAAAAATTAGCAGTGAAAGTGAATTGACAGGTTAGCAAGTACAAGTATCAGCTGACACAGCCATAACCTTACAACAAAAGACATCCACTGTAATAAAGTTAGTTAGCTTCAACTTTAGTTGTTCAACAAATGGCCAAAGAAGATTTGGTTTAACCTGGGAAACTAGATGTGTTTTTCTTCGCTTGAGGTTACTGTCCCCCACTCCTTCAAATCTGCTGTCATTCTACCTCTCATCAAAAAATCACCCAACCCATTGTCCACACAAACTACCATCCAATCTCCCTTCCCTCCCTGTCCTTTTCACCTCCAAATCTGTGCTCCTCTTTCCCAGGCATCATGTTGAAATCCCTTCAAGAACATTTGTGCCCCTGCTACAGTATCAAAAATGATGAACAAAAATAGAGAAAGTAAATTAAGGAGAATTGAGAGATTGTCCAACTGTGTACAGGTAAACTCAGTCTCTTTTAAACCTGTGCAAATCCAGATGCTAGTTGCATTGCCAGCAGCTTTTTTTTTTTCAAAAACTATATTCTTTTTAACTAATGCCAAATTATTTCTCACTAGGACTGCTAAATTATAAACCAAGTTACAGCTTAATTTTTTTTAAATGTTATCTAACAACTGAAAAATATGTTGCAATGAATCCTATTAACTTTGTTTAAAAAGAAAATGGCTGTAATGTTGCTGGGTTGTGTAGGAATGATGACAAAGGACTACAGCTTAAACAGTTTACTATAAGATAAGCTGTTGCATTTAATGCCTCTAGCTACATTGATAAGATTTCCCGCACGACTGAAACGTCACTTCCAGTGTACAGCCCATGGCAACGTGCACATGAATACACATTGTACAATGGCAAACTCTGGATTCTCTGTCAGCCATTTTGTAGATGCTTCAACTCCTCCAAACCAAGTAAATGTTGAAAGTCTCGTGCCAGGTCTAACTACTTCACTGATAGTGAAGACTGATACTGCCTCATTTCCATCCAATTAAGAAATAACTCATTTATCTTATCTAGGCAGCCTGAGATTAGAAGTTTAATATATGACCGAATAGCAGAGCCAAAGCGTGTTCTAGAAAATGTACAATATGACGGTCTCAGAACTCCATTTTTCTGCACAAGTCCATGTTTTCAGTGAAAAGTCTGTGACATCTCATATTGGAATGCGAAATCAGAAACGTGGTAGTGTGGAGTGTTTTTATCCAATAAATGGTTTAAGCATTGATCATAACTATTTTCCTTCAAGCTCACATTATAGCACTAATAAGGAGAAATGTTAAGATTATGGAGACAGCCAGCAGCAGATGTGCACATAACACAATGGGGAATGTTGCAATGTGAACAGAAGCAATTCTGTTTCAGTGTTTGATTTGATTTATCGTCACATGTATTAGTATACAGTGAAAAGTATTGTTTCTTGCGCGCTACACAGTCAAAGCATACTGTTCATGGAGAAGGATACGAGAGCGAGCAGAATGTAGTGTTACAGTCATAGCTAGGATGTAGAGAAAGATCAACTTAATGCAAGGTAAGTCCATTCAAAAGTCTGATGACAGCAGGGAAGAAGCTGTTCTTGAGTCGGTTGGTACGTGTCCTCCAGACTTTTGTATCATTTTCCTGATGGAAGAAGTTGGAAGAGAGCATGTCTGGAGTTTGTGAGCCTTAACTATGCTGGCTGCTTTGCTGAGGCAGTGGGAAGTGTAGACAGAGTCAATGGATAAAATCAAATTTTAAAAAAACCACATTTAACCTTGGCAACATCAACAGACACGGGGCCACCTTCTATATAAAACTAATGCCACCTAATTCTATTCTCGCTTAGTTCAGTTTCTGGTCAGTTATAACCACCAGGATGTGGATAGTGGGAAATTCGGTGATAGTAATGTCATTGAATGTCAAGGGAAATGTTCAATTCTCTCTTGTTGGAGATTGTCGATTCCTGGCACGATTGTTGTACAGGTTTGTGATGGAATACATCTCACTTGCCAGGATGAGAGTGCCTCCAAAAACACAAGAAGTTGGACATAACCCTGAGCAATGCAGCTTAATTGATAAACTCCTATTCAGCACCTTAATCATTTGATACCCCCCCCCCCCTTCACTGACGCACAGTGACAGCATTGTGCCATATACAAGATGCACTGCAGCAGCTTACCAAGACTACTTCAACAGCACCTTCCAAACCTGTGCCTTAGGTTATTTAGCCTCCATGTTATGCTTTTTTGCTCTCTGTCTTCCTTCTAAAGGCATCCTTTGGATGCTCCCTATTGACTGCTAATATTGACAGGGGGGAGGAAGATGAGGGGGAAATGGGATGAACGTGAAGAGGCCTCTTACTTGTTATTAGAGGGAGGGATGGATACAGTGGATGGGTACTTGATTCAAAGGGGAGGGAATAGAGTGAGTGAGGCAGAGGAGGTAGTGGTATGCAAATAAAGAGGATAGGGAAACGCGAGATCATGAGAAGAGTGCTGAGTTGCGGTTTGGGTGGATGTTATAGTAAAAAGGTAACAAGTAATATTGGTTTGTCACATCATTTCAAACCATCCATTAGCTATTAAGTTGTATTTTGAGAATAAGAAATGGTTCTGAATGGTCCTAGGTGATTTAGGAGAAGGAATTTCTTCACTCAAAGGATGGTTAATCTTTGAAATTCTCTACCCCAAAGGGCTGTGGAGGCTCAGTCATTAACTATATTAAACAGATTGATAGATTTCTAGATATTAAAGATGTCAAGGGAAATGGGGATAGTGTGAGCGGAAAATGGTATTGAAGAAGATCAGCCACGATCTAATTAACTGACAGAGTAGGCTTGATTGGCCGCATGGTCTACATTTGCTCCTGTTTTCCTAAATAAAGTGCCTCCCAAATTGAAAGTAATAAGAAAGTCAGAGAGAAGCAGAAGATGGAGAGAGCCAAGGAAAAAAGAGAGAGCAACACAACTGTTAAAAGGATCATGTTTTCCAACTAATATAGCATTTAATCTAGCTGTAAGAGTGACACTGAGTTCTTGTAATACTTTCTGTCAGATTGTGTTGATTGCTGTCCCATTGTGAAATGTATCCTCTGACTCGCCATCAGCAATGCCAATGAAATCTGTTTGCAGTTTATAGAAAGTGTGAACAGCAGAAGGCTCAATGATTGTAAACGTTGACTTGCTTCTGTTGTAGTATCCTACAAAGTGAAATGAAAAATGTGGTTTAGATTCATCACTTATTTTAGTACATAAAATGCAGCTGTCAATAATGCAAGCACTTCTGGTCAGACAAAACAATCGGGAATTTTGTACTTGCTTATGGATGGAAGGCTACAGCAGTATTGGTACATGTATTGTAATATTTCACAGCTCCAGAGAAGTATTTTCTGTGAAAGCAACAAGATATTACAAAAGGCAAATTTGATTTTTGCATGTTTTATTTGTGAAATTGCATCACTGGAACCTGAACTGTAGTGTAAAGGTAGATAACGTGAGCTGAGGTAAATATTAATATTCACAATTTAACTGACATCTGATGTATTAAAGTTCAATCTGACTTTAATAAATGGAAATGCCAGCAGTTCACTATAAAATAATCTGCAGTTTCATTGTCAAAAACAAGCCATTCTGCAATAAAAATTGTCCCTGCATTTCCCATAACTTATCCACTAACAATGACAAAGCAGTGATGTGTGGTGAATTAAACTTGTTATATCAGTCATTTTTAGTTTCCTGCCAAAACCCTTTCAATGTAAAATGCTACGGTAAGCGCTTATCTCTTTTGTCCAGACTATTCCCACGTTTGACACCTGAGATTAACAAAGATACAAGAGGCTATGTTATGAACAGAACAAAACAAGAAAACAGTAAGAGAGAAACATCATGATCAGTAGCATAAAACTGGGAATTACTGTCTCTCCTTGAGTAGCAGCAGACACCGTGAAGAGAAGCAAACAGCCTAGAGAAATTATTGCCCCAGTTGTCCAGGATAATTGAACTCTTGCCCCATTGTTCCAGGACTCTGACCAAAAGTTTTTTTTTATTAGTGTCACAAATAGGCTTACATTAACACTGCAATGAAGTTACTGTGAAAATCCCCTAGTCGCCAGCGCCTGTTCGGGTACACTGAGGGAGAATTTAATGTTCGGGCCCTTTCGTTTAGATGATGGGTAAATATCCTTGTTGCAGCCATTCCCGTAGAATTGATGATTAAAGATCCATCAAAAGAACCTTGTGTAGCTCAAATCAGGATATTAAAATGTCATCTTAAATCCTTGACCTACCCCTCTTGCACATCTACTCGCTGCCTCTTGGCCCTAAATCTGAGGTGGGAAGAGAATGGTGGTGAGGACTTGTGGATTGTCGTAAGGCGAAATCCTGGCTTTCCCAGAGGTCTTGGTGAACCTTGTTGCCGGACTTATTTTAAATTATATTTTAGCAAGTTTCCTGGCAGCAATTGAACAGCGATTAGCAGCTTGACCATTGGGCTGGAATGGGTTGGAGATAAAAATCCGACATCATGGTGGGGCTGGAGAGCGGAGCTGAAAATTTGAGGACGGGTGAGCTGTGGGCAGCAGACATGAGTGTCAGACATTGGTCACGGTGTGTGGGAGTCTTGCATCAAGATGTGGGTGATGACCAATCACGGGGGAATAAGCGTTTGCTTGGTGTGCTGGTGGGGAGGGGGAGTTGATGGCTTTGGTCCTTCTCGCTTTCTTCAGGCTTGGTAAAGCCAACCTGCAGGTGTTTTTAAAAAAAAAAGTACACTTAAAATGGAGGCACGCGCCTCCTTTAAGATATTTTAGTGATCACAGGTTAGTTAGCCGCTTCCATTAAAGCCAGAAGTGGACGGATCAAGTTCAGTTTGCCTATTTGATTTTACTTTCACCCCAACTTTCAGAGGGCTGGTGGGGTGGTTAAAATTCTACACCCTCCATGTAGCCAGATTCCACATAATGCATTGACAGCACACACCTCCAACACTTGCGACAGCCACACTATCTCTCAGCTGTTAGACTGCATGCTGGAAATCCAACCTTGGATGAGATGCAATTTCTCACAGTTAAATGTCGAGAACAAATATATTCCACTCCCAGCATAAAATCTGTACCTGCTCCACTGATTCCAGCCCTACCCATTGTCTCACTTGGAACCAAGCTGTTCAGAACCTTGTGTCCATGATAAAGGCTGCCTCCATCTATCTCCTTCCAGCCGTGCCTCAGCCCACCTGCTGCTGCAACTCTTGCCTGTTCCTTTGCTTTCCCAGCTGGCTTCCATCTTGCGTGCTTTCAATACTTTAGTTAATTCAATGCTCTACTGGCATTAGCCTACCCAGTATACCTAGTCATGCCAAGAACAAAGAAAATTACAGCCCAGGAACAGGCCCTTTGGCCCTCCAAGCCTGCACCAACCATGCTGCCCGACTGAACTAAAACCCCCTACCCTTCCGGGGATAATATCCCTCTATTCCCATCCTATTCATGTATTTGTCAAGACATCCCTTAAAACTCACTATCGTATCCGCTTCCACTACCTCCCCCGGCAACGGGTTCCAGGCACCCACCACTTTCTGTGTACTTTTTTTAAAAAATCTGCCTCGTACATCTCCTTTAAACCTTGCCCCTCGCACCTTAAACCTGTACCTCCTAGTAATTGACTCTTCCACCCTGAGAAAAAGCTTCTGACAATCCACTCTGTCCATGCCTCTCATAATCTTGTAGACTTCTATCAGGTCACCCCTCAACCTCTGTCATTCTAGTGAGAACAAACCAAGTTTCTCCAACCTCTCCTCATAGCGAATGCCCTCCACATCAGGCAACATTCTGGTAAATCTTTTCTGTACCCTCTCCAAAGCCTCCACATCCTTTTGGTAGTGTGGCGACCAGAATTGAACACTACATTCCAAGTGCGGCCTAACTAAGGTTCTATAAAGCTGCAACAATTTTAAAACTCAGTGTCCCGGCCAGTGAAGGCAAGCATGCCTTCTTGACTACCTTTTCCACCTGCATTGCCACTTTCAGTGACCTGTGTACCTGTACACCCAGATCCCTTTGCCTATCAATACTGTTAAGGGTTCTGCCATTTACTGTATATTTCCTATCTGTATTAGACCTTCCAAAATGCATTACCTCACATTTGTCCAGATTAGACTCCATCTGGCATCTCTCCGCCCAAGTCTCCAACCGCTCTGTATCCTCTGACAGTCCTCATCGTTATCCGCAAATCCACCAACCTTTGAGTTGTCCGCAAACTTATTAATCAAACCAGTTATATTTTCCTCCTATATATATCTGAAACAGCAAAGGTCCCAGCACTGATCCCTGAGGAATACCACTTGTCACAGCCCTCCATTCAGAAATGCACCCTTCCACTGATACCCTCTGTCTTCTATGCCCAAGCCAGTTCTGTATCCATCTTGCCAGCTCACCTCTGATCCCGTGCGACTTCACCATCTGCACCAGTCTGCCATGAGGGTCCTTGTCGAAAGCCTTATTCAAGTCCACATAAACAACATCCACTGCCCTATCCTCATCAATCACCTTCATCACTTCCTAGGCTCTCAATATCTCTCATTATCCTCGGTTCCCAAAACTTGCCATACTTATCCTTCATCCTTACAGGAATGTGCTGGTCCTGAATCCCTATCAATTTACACTTGAAAGCCTCCCACATGCCAGATATTGATTTGCTCTCAAACGTCTGCCCCCAATCTACATTCTTCAGTTCCTGCCTAATATTGTTGTAATTAGCCTTCCCCCAATTTAGCACCTTGACTTGAGAACTACACTTCTCTTTATCCATCAGTACCTTTAAAGCTTACTGAATTGTGGTCACTGTTCCTGAACTGCTCCCCTACTGAAACATCGACCACCTGGCTAGGCTCATTCCCCAATACCAGGTCCAGTATGGCCCCTTCCCTAGTTGGACTATCTACATACTGTTTCAAGAAGCGCTCCTGGATGCTCCTTACAAACTCTGCCCCATTCACACCCCTAGTGCTAAGTGAATCCCAGTCAATTTAGGGGAAGTTAAAATCTCCCACCACAACAACTCTATCACTTTTACACCTTGCCAAAATCTGCCTACATATCTGTTCCTCTATCTCCTGCTGGCTGTTGGGCCTACAGTAAACCCCCAACATTGTGACTACACCCTTCCTATTCCTGAGCTCTACAAATATTGCCTTGCTGTATGAGCTCTCCGAGGTGTCCTCCTGCAGTACAGCTGTGATATTCTCCTTAACCAGTAGTGCAACTCCCGCACCCCTTTTACATTCCCCTCTATCTCACCTGAAACACCTGTATCCTGGAACATTAAGCTGCCAGTCCTGTCCTTCCCTTAACCAAGTCCCTGTTATAGCAACAACAACATAGTTCCAAGTATTAACCCAAGCTCTAAGTTCATCTGCCTTACCTGTTGCACTTCTCGTATTGAAACAAATGCACTTCAGTCCACCAGACCCTCTCTGATTAGTAATCCCACCCTGCCTGCTGTTTCTCTGAATCTACTCTCTGGTTCCACTTCAGTTAATTCACCTTTGCTTTGGTTCCCACCCCGCTGCCAAACTAGTTTAAATTCTCCCATGTGACACTAGCAAACCTCCCGGCCAGAATATTTATGCCCTTCCAGTTTAGATGCAACCCGTCCTTCTTGTACAGGACCCACCTGCCCCGGAAGAGACCCCAATGGTCCAGATATCTGAAACCCTCCCTCCTACACCAGCTTAGCCACATGTTGAGCTGCACTATCTTCCTATTTCTCGCCTCACTAGCACGTGGCACAGGGAGTAATCCTGAGATTACAACCCGAGAGGTCCTGCTTTTTAACTTTCTACCTAACTCCCAAAACCGCTGCTGCAGGACCTCATCACTCTTCCTGCCTATGTCGTTCGTACCAATATGTACCACAACCTCTGGCTGCTCACCCTCTCTCTTCAGAATGCTTTCTGCCTGTTCAGAGACATCCTGGACCCGCACCAGGGAGGCAACATACCATCCTGGAGTCTCTTTCACATCCACAGAAGCACCTATGTGCACCCCTAACTATAGAGTCCCCTATAACTATTGCTCTAGTCCTCTTTGTCCCTCCCTGCTTAACAACAGAGCCAGCCGGGGCGCCACTGCTTTGGCTGCTGCTGCTGTTATCCCCTGATAGGCCATCTCCCCCAACAGTATCCAAAATGGTATACTTGTTAGAGGGGGATGACCACAGGGGATTCCTGCACTGACTGTCTGCCCCTTTTAGCAGTCACCCATCTATCTAACTGCACCTTGGGTGTGACCACGTCTCTCAAGCTCCCATCTATGATGCTTTCCGCCACCTTCATGCTTCTAAGTGCATCCAACTGCTGCTCCAACCTATCCATGCGGTCTGTAAGGAGCTGCAATTGGGTGCACTTCCTGTAGACGTAGTTGTCCGAGACGCTGGAAGTGTCACGGATCTCCCACATCTCTCACATGCAGCACTTAACCCCACTGACCGACATTTTGAGCACCAATTAAATTATTTGAGAAAATTTATAAAACTCTCACCTTCACTTTTACCTTCTCACAGTGGCCTTTTTCGGTCAGAGGAGGGAGGGAAACACTAATGTAGTGTTTCGGGCTTACCGCTCATTGACACCAGATCTTCCACTTCCCACTTCTTGGTAGATGTTGCTAGTTCGACTTCTACCAGAATGCACCAGTGAAGTCCCTCAGCCGCCTCTACCGAAAGATTGCAGAACAAGTCAACACTGTCTTTGTTGGCTGACAGGAGATTGGCAGGGTGTCCACCCAGTTAAGAGTCAACCACATTGCTGTGGTTCTGGTGTCACATGTAAGGCAGACCAGGTAAGGACAGCAGATTTCCTTCACTGAACCAAATGGGTTTTTCTGACAATCAACAATGGTTTCATAGTCATCAGTAGATTCTTAATTCCAGATTTTTAATTGAATTCCA
This sequence comes from Mustelus asterias, assembly GCF_964213995.1. Lineage (NCBI taxonomy): Eukaryota > Metazoa > Chordata > Chondrichthyes > Carcharhiniformes > Triakidae > Mustelus > Mustelus asterias. Next base: position 81,927,549 of record NC_135805.1, read on the forward strand.
CCACCTGCCATGGCAGGATTCGAACATGGGTTCCCAGAACATTAGCTGGGTTTCTGGATTAATAGTCTAGCAATAATACCACTAGGCCATCCCCTCCACAAGTGATGCCTATTTATCACTCCTGTCTTTGCTGATCTGTATTTGACTTGTCCCTGATGCCTCCAATTCTTGGATCTAATGTGATGACCTTGCACTTTCCCACATCAAAATCTATCAGTAACGGTTTTATCTGTTCACATCGCCAGTTTGTCTCTTTGACGCTTAATACCTCCATCTGCACAAACACTGTGCCTCCAAACTTAATGCTGTCTGCAAACTTTGCAGCATACCATTCCTTTATCTGAGCCATGAATTGATTTTCCAGATTCCCTTAATTCCAGAAAGGTACCAGTGAATTGGAAAATTGCGAATGTAATGCCATTTTTCAAGAAAGGAGAGAGACAAAGAGGAAACTATAGGTCAGTTTGTCTAACATCTACTATTGAGGAATATGCAGCAATCAATTATTAATGAAGCAGTGGAACGTTTAGAAAATCATGGTGTAATCAATAAAAGTCAACAAGGTTTTATGAAAGAGAAATCCCGTCTGACAAGTTTATTAGAGGTCTTTGAGGTTTAAACAAGTAAGATGGATAAAGAGGAATCGGCAAATTGTAGGGCACGATCTTACTGGCCATTCGCACTACGCTCCCGCTGCAGCGAGGTTGGAGAATTTGGCAGCCAACCAAATCTCCGTTCACTGCAGCGGGATGGGAAAATCCCACCGGCGTGAATGATGGTAACATTCCGGCCATAGTCTATTTGGATTTCCAGAAAGCATTTTGTATGGTTTCACCAAAAAAAGGTTACTGCATAAGATAAGTGTTCACGCTGTTGGGCTGATATATTAGCATGGATAGAGGATTGGCTAATTAATAGGAAACAGTTGGATAATTGGGTCATTTCAGGTTGGCAAACTGTAACTAGGGATTGCAGGGATCAGAGTTGGGACTTCAACTATTTAAGATCTATATTAGTTACTTAGATGAAGGGACAGACTACTGTAGCCAAATTTGTTGATGGCACAATCATAGGTGAGAAAGCAAGTTGTGAGGAGGATACAAAGAGTCTGCAAAGCAATGTAGATCGGATAAGTGAGTGGTCACATACTTGGTAGATGGCTTATAATGTGAGATTGTTCACTTTAACAGGAAGAATAGAAAAGCAGAAAATTATTTAAATCGAGAGAGACTGCAAAATGCTGCTATAGAGACGGGTTTGCATGTCCTTGTACAATCATAAAATGTTAGCCTGCAGATACAGCAAGTAATTTGAAAGGCAAATTGAATGTTGGCCTTTATTGCTGGAGGGGGTGGAATGATGTAGTAAAGTAGAGATCTTGTTACAACTGTCCACATTAGTGAGACTGCATATGGAATACTGTGTACAGTTCTGGTCTCCTTATTTAAGAAAGGACATACTTTGATTGGAAGCAGTTCCGAGAAGGTTCGCTAGGCTGATTCCTGAGATGAAGCGGTTGTCTCATGAGGAAAGGGTGAGCATATTGAACCAGTACTAACTGAGTTTAGAAGAATGAGAGGTAATCTTATTGAAACATATGAGATTCTGAAAGAGCTTGACCAGGTGGATGCTGAGACGATATTTTCCTTTGTGGGAGAAGTTTATAAAAATATATAGGTGTCTCCTATTTTAAGGCTTCTCTCAAAGAGACTTAGCATTTGGAAATGTCTCCCATAGACAGCAGTAGAGGCTGGATCATTGAATGTATCAGCGGCTGAGTTAGACAGATTTTTGATCAACAAGGGAGCCGAGTGTTATGGGAACAGACCGGAAAATGGAATTAAGGCCGGAATCGGACCAGCCATTCATTTATTGAATAGCAGAGCAAACTCTATGGCCAAATTGTCTATTCCTCCTGCTCCTGTTTCTTATGTTGAAAAGCAGAAGTCCCAGTATGGATCCTTGAGGGCCATCACTTGTCGCTTCCTACCGCACAGAGAACTTTATTCATACTTTGTCTCCTTTTTGCCAATCAATTACTAATCCATATCACAAGATTACTTTGAAGTTTGTGGTTGTACATTTTTGCTAGTAAACTTCTGGTGAAGATCTTTTAATATACAGTAAATGGCAGAACCCTTAAGAGTATTGATAGGCAAAGGGATCTGGGTGTACAGGTACATAGGTCACTGAAAGCGGCAATGCTGGTGGAGAAGGTAGTCAAGAAGGCATACGGCATGCTTACCTTCACTGGCCGGGGCACTGAATTTAAAAATTGTTGCAGCTTTATAGAACCTTAGTTAGGCCGCACTTGGAATATAGTGTTCAATTCTGGTCGCCACACTACCAGAAGGATGTGGAGGCTTTGGAGAGGGTACAGAAAAGATTTACCAGGATGTTGCATGGTATGGAGAGCATTAGCTATGAGGAGGGGCGGCACGGTAGCGCAGTGGTTAGCACTGCTGCTTCACAGCTCCAGGGTCCTGGGCTCGATTCCCGGCTCGGGTCACTGTCTGTGTGGAGTTTGCACATTCTCCTCATGTCTGCGTGGGTTTCCTCCGGGTGCTCCGGTTTCCTCCCACAGTCCAAAGATGTGCGGGTTAGGTTGATTGGCCAGGTTAAAAATTGCCCCTTAGAATCATAAGATGCGTAGGTTAGAGGGATTAGCGGGTAAATATGTGGGGGTAGGGCCTGGGTGGGATTGTGGTCGGTGCAGACTCGATGGGCCGAATGGCCTCCTTCTGCACTGTAGGGTTTCTATGATTCTTTCTATGAGAGGTTGGAGAAACTTGGTTTGTCCTCACTAGAATGACGGAGGTTGAGGGGTGACCTGATAGAAGTCTACAAGATTATGAGGGGCATGGACAGAGTGGATAGTCGGAAGCTTTTTCTCAGGGTGGAAGAGTCAATTACTAGGAGGTACAGGTTTAAGGTGCGAGGGGCAAGGTTTAAAGGAGATGTACGAGGCAGATTTTTTACACAGAATAGTGGGTGCCTGGAACTCGTTGCCGGGGGAGGTAGTGGAAGTGGATACGGTAGTGACTTTTTTAAGGGGCGTCTTGACAAATACATGAATAGGATGGGAATGGAGGGATATGGTCCCCGGAAGGGTAGGGGGTTTTAGTTCAGTCGGGCAGCATGGTCGGTGCAGGCTTGGAGGGCCAAAGGGCCTGTTCCTGTGCTGTAATTTTCTTTGTTCTTTGTTCTGCAAATCCATGGAGACAACATTGATAGACTCTTCCTTATTTCCCATCATAGTGGCTTTCTCAACAACAAAAAAACTATATCAGTCAGCTATGATACCCTTGGCATATAGTTTGGGTACTCGTGTATTCTGTGTCTGATAGAATCCAGAAGTTTCCCCAAAATTGATGGTAAACTGATGAGAGTGCAGTTATCTGGTTACCACTTCCGTGCTTGCCTTCTGTAGAACTGGGAGCTGTTCTAGAGTGAGGTGCACCACCCAAATGGATGTAAATGGGCCTACTTGGGGTGCTTAGATGAACAGTATCATGAAGAAATTGTAACTTTTTAAAAACAATTAGTTGAATTAGCTCTCCTGCACCATGAGGATAAGGAGCACAGTGGAATATTGGGGATGGGCATCTAGGATACATTAACCAATTTGTTGGCTGAATGGGGTGTGCAGCTAGTGGTGAGGGTGTTTTCATGTGCAAATTAAATGCCTTTGCACTGATCTTATTCTGGTTGGGCCAACATTGATGGCCACACTCTGGATTTTGGGGCCATGGTATTTAAGAAATGCCCTGTATGTGGGAAAGGATTCCCGAGGTCCTCTGATGTGCGAAGTCACCAGCAAATTCGCACTAAGGAGAGGCGGTTCAGCTGTACTTCCTGTGGGAAGAGATTCCAGTCTTCATCTCGCCTCAGTGCACACCAGCAAGTTCACACTGAGGAGAGACCATTCACTTGTTCCCATTGTGGGAAGCAATTTACTCCGTCATCCCAGTTACTGACACACCAGTGAGTTCACAAGTGACTGCAGGGATTGGATTCTGCTCTTATTGCTGCTGTTATCCAGGACTGAACCATGTTTAATCAGACAGTTGGAGACTGTTTCTGCTGATGTCAATAATCTCTAACTGGGCTGGAGTTTAATATTCTGGACCTATAGCTGATTATGTTCTCGGGGCTGCAGTGTCCCTTTAAGAACCACTGAATGTGATCTTTCCCCATAATTCAGGAACTCCCATCAGAAATTAGTTTACACAAGATTCTGAACTTTAACCTCAAACCGAAATTGATCTTTGGTGTTCAAAGTATTTTAAAAATGGTTATGTGCAACTGATGAGTTTTAATCTCAATGTTGTGATGATCTGTGCCCTTGTAATTTATTATGTAATCTAATGTGCAGTTTAATTTACAGTCTTTTGAACATTGTTGCTATGATATTACAAACAACAGCTTTGTGGTATTTAATGTCAGTACTTCGAACCACACAGGTTAAATCACTCTGATTTTTGGAATGCATCAGTGGCAAAATGTTCGTAACACATTTTCTTTCTGTAAATTACTGTATTTAAAAACATGCAGCCAGGTGTGTGTGTGTGATTGGACCTGAAGATGTTGAGTTATTGAAGGAATTGCTTTCCACTTGTAATACATACACTCTGAACTTTTTAAATGTGCTTTTGGTATTGATGGCAAAAATAGAATTTAAATTGTTTACTTTGTTTGATGTGGATTGTTCCTCCAGGTTATTGATAAGAATCATAGAATGACACAGCGCAGAAGAATTTCATTTGATTTATTATTGTCACATGTATTAACATAGTGAAAAGTATTGTTTCTTGCACGCTATACAGACAAAACCTACCATTCATAGAGAAGGAAACAAGAGAGTGCAGAATGTAGTGTTACAGTCATAGCTAGGGTGTAGAGAAAGATCAACTTAATGCAAGGTAAGTCCATTCAAAAGTCTGACAGCAGCAGGGAAGAAGCTGTTTGTGAGTCGGTTGGTATGTGACCTCAGACTTTTGTATCTTTTTCCCGACGGAAGAAGGTGGAAGAGAGAATGTCCGGGGTGCGTAAGGTACTTAATTATGCTGGCTGCTTTGCCGAGGCAGTGGGAAGTGTAGACAGAGTCAATGGATGGGAGGCTGGTTTATGTGATGGATTGGGCTACATTCACGACCTTTTGTAGTTCCTTGCGGCCTTGGGCAGAGTAGGAGCCATACCAAGCTGTGATACTACCAGAAAGAATGCTTTCTATGATGCATCTGTAAAAGTTGGTGAGAGTCATAGCTGACATGCCAAATTTCCTTAGTCTTCTGAGAAAGTAGAGGTGTTGATGGGCTTTCTTAACTATAGTGTCGGCATGGGGGGACCGGACAGGTTGTTGGTGATCTGGTCACCTTAAAAACTTGAAGCTCTCGACCCTTTCTACTTCTCCATTGATGTAGACAGGGCCATGTTCTACTTTACGCTTCCTGAAGTCGATGACAATCTTCGTTTTGTTGACATTGAAGGAGAGATTATTGTTGCTGCACCAGTTCACCAGATTCTCTATCTCATTCCTGTACTCTGTCTTGTCACTGTTTGAGATCTGTCCCAATACTGTGGTGTCATCAGCAAATTTGAAAATCGAATTGGAGGGGAATTTGGCCGCAGTCATAGGTATATAAGTAGTATAGTAGGGGGCTGAGAACACAGCCTTGTGGGGCACCGGTGTTGAGGATGATTGTGGAGGAGGTGTTGTTGCCTATCCTTACTGATTGTGGTCTGTGAGTTAGGAAGTTCAGGATCCAGTCGCAGAGGGAGGTGCTGAGGCCCAGGCCACGGAGTTTGGAGATGAGTTTTGTGGGAATAATAGTGTTGAAGGTTGAGCTGTAGACAATAAATAGGAATCTGACATGGGTGTCCTTGTTATCTAGGTGTTCCAGGGTTGAGTGCAGGGCCAGGGAGCTGGCATCTGCTGTGGGCCTATTGTGGCGGTAGGCAAACTGTAATGGATCCAGGTAGTCCGGGAGGCCGGAATTGATTCATGCCATGACTAACCTTTCAAAGCACTTCATAATGATGGATGTCAGAGCCACCGGCCGATAGTCGTTAAGGTACGCTGCTTGGTTTTTACTTGGGTTTATCTTTTTGAACCAGATAGGAATCTCAGATTGTTGTAAAGAGAGGTTGAAGATGTCTATGAATACCTCCGCCAGCTGATTCGTGCAGGATCGGAGTGCACGTCTGGGTACCCCATCTGGTAAGGAGTCTCACAACACCAGGTTAAAGTCCAACAGGTTTATTTGGTAGCAAAAGCCACTAGCTTTTGGAGTGCTGCCCCTTCGTCAGGTAAGTGGGCAAAGGCTAGTGGCTTTTGCTACCAAATAAACCTGTTTGACTTTAACCTGGTGTTGTGAGACTTCTTACTGTGTTTACCTCATCTGGGCCAGTTGCTTTCCGTGGGTTGACCTTCAAGAAAGCTGCTCTGACATCTGCAATGGTGACCATGTGCTTGCTCTTTGAAAGAGATATCCAATTCATCCTACTTCCCTGCTCTTTTTTTACAATCTTGCAAATGTTATTCCTTCATCCAATTCCCCTTTGAAAGTTGTTATTGCATTTTTTTCCATCAATCTTTTCAGAGAGTACATTCCAGAACATTATTCATTTTCTTCATGGTGCCTCTGATTCTTTAGCCAGTTATAATAAATTTACTTTACCAAAATGCTTCATGATTTTGAACACCTGCAGCAAATCTTCCTTAACCACACACAACATAAGAAATAAAGGCAGTGGCAGGCCACCAGGCCCTTCCAAGCCTGCCATTCAATACGATACAATCATGGATGATCTCTGTTGGCCTCAACTTATTTTCTGTGACATTTCCCCATAGCTCTCAATTCTTCGATCTATCAAATATTTATCCATCTCCACTTTAAATACTTCTAATGATCCAGCCTCCACTATCGTTTGTGGAAGAGAATTCTAGAGATTCACCGCCCTCTGCAAGAAGAAATTTCTATGCACCTCAGTTTTAACTGACTGGCCCTTTATCTTGTAGCCAAGTCCCCTTGTTTGAGGCTCTCCCACGAGTGAAAATATCTCACCATCTATCCTGTCAATCCCCCTCAGGATATTGTATGTTTTGATAAGGCCATCCCTTGCTCTTCTAAATTCCAAGGCATACAGACTCAGTCTCTCTTGTTAGGACAACCCTCCCATCCCAGGAATTAGCCTGGTGAATCTCCTTTGGAAAGCCTCCAATGTTACTACATCCTTTTTTTAGGTAAGGAGACCAAAACTCTACGTAGTATTCCAGGTGAGGTCTCACTACCACCCTGTATGATTGCAACAAAATCTCCTTTTTAAACTCCAATCCCATTGCAATAAAGGCCAAAATGCCATTTGCCCTCTTAACTACGTGTTGGACCTGCCGGCCAGATTTTTGTGATTCATGCACCAGAACACTTAGATCCTTCTGTCCTTCACTCATCTGCAGTCTCTCTCCATTTAGATAATCTGCCTTTCGATTCTGGATTCTGCACCCATGTGAAGCACTATTGGTGGGATATTCCCAGCAACCTGTCATGTGTTTTGCAGAGGCAACCTGCCATTGTCTAGTGGTGGGATCTTCTGGTCTGGCTACTGTGGAGATGCCGGCGTTGGACTGGGGTAAACACAGTAAGAAGTCTCACAACACCAGGTTAAAGTCCAACAGGTTTAAATAAACCTGTAGGACTTTAACCTGGTGTTGTGAGACTTCTTACTGGCTACTATCAACAGGGTTGTCCATTGAATATACCCCTTGCTACTTGGAAACCCACAGTGGGGGTGCACCGTTACTGGGACTGGAAGATCTCGCTGGTGTGAACAGCCAGAAATGTGTGTGCACGTGCGTGTGTGTGTCCCCTGTTTTGAGTCCATCATGAATTCAAGATGATCTGGTATACTAATTGTGCTGAAACAATTGAGGCTAAAACCACGCTACATTTAAATTTGATCTGTCCTCTGTATTCCATTTCACTATAGTTTGGAAATTACTGTTTAATTGCTAAGTATAGATTAACAATGGGTTTCTGAAGGTTTCAAGGGAGAGATCTCCACTGCTGATTTGCACATGATTTTGCTGTTTTCAATATATTTTGCTGAAATATGGGAAATCACTTCATTGTAGTATACCAATGAGAAGGGGATTGGCTGAATCAGCTACCAGTGCAATTTGGAGCCTGTTAAACTCCTGGAAAAAAAAGCGTGGGAAGATAAAATTACTAACTGCTGAAAAGGCCAGCAGTTGACATAATTATATGTTTTCCTGCCAGGACTGCTATTGGTCAGTGGTAACCTTCTGCAGCAAGGTCAATAAATTTAGTGTATCGGGGAACATGGGAATTGTGGAAAAAAAAAAAGACCAAGGCCCCAAGTAGTTCACTTTCTAGAGTGTTGAAGTTGTTGACCTCTTTGAATTTCTGCACCAAACTGGATGGTGTTGCTGCTGTCACTTGTAGTAGCTTGGTAGCAACTACGTATAGACATTGAGACCATATGATCATCTGCCAATGGGCAAGGTTGACGAGGATGTCGATTCACGAGCCCAATGGCAAGGCTTATTAACTGCTAACCTTCTATTTTCATTGTGTACGACCAGTCACAGAAAATATCTGAATGCCTATAAAGTATAAATGATTTGGTGTTATACACTTGGGTTCATTTCTTAAGAACCTCCACCATCCGAATTCTCTCTCGACCTTTCTTCCAAAACATGTCACCCTAATCCTGCTTCATCTCTTGGTATAATTACTGCTATTTTCCCCGTATGAAGCTGTTTCGTACATTTATAAGTTTGAAGGTGCTTATAAATACAATTTCTTGTCAATTCAGTGCAGTTATTGGACAGATAACCTTCCTAATTGCAACTTGAATAACTTTATTTTTTTCTTCTGCTTTCAACCTTGATAGTGATTTGTACCACAGCTCTTATCTCTCCACTTTTTTTTTTACTAAAAGATTAAGTGGTTGTGACCTTGTGATAAACTAGAATTGTAAACAGTGCAAGATGTGGTGAAACATCTACTTCAAATTGGAATCTTATTTGTAGGACATATTAAGTTAGAGAAGGCATTAATTGATCCAAGAAATGCTCCATCTTGAGAATTACGTGATCAATAACGTTGAGGTCTTCACACGTTAAGTGTAATACATGTTTACATAACATTGAATAATAACCCTTCTCAATCTTTAATCCTAGGTTACGTATTTTGCCTGATCACCCTTATTTAAGTATTCCACCTTGCCAACTGATCATAGTTAAATATAATTTAATATGTTGCACACAAATGATGAAGTGGAGCTTTGTGCTCACTCCACATTTCCAGTGAAGGTGTGCTGCTCTTAGCAAGCTCCATGAGTTATGTTTTCTTTTAGCTCCACTTTACTATCAAATATGCTCAGACAATAATGGGCACTGGTTGTGTGACTACATTGAGAAATGCAGGAACATTTGTTGCTTCTGCAAAGTGTCAAATACTGGTTAACAATTCAAACTGTTGTGAAAAGTGTCAAGAGCGACACACGTTACCTGCAAGGGTGTCCCAACTTGAAACACCACTCCATGGAAGCGTATAGTTTTGATTTTGAAATGGTGAGGGGTCACATGAAACCCTAGTGAAAATAATCAGCCCAGTCATCATGTAACAATTATTAAAGACTATTAAATTGAAGCAAAGACAAATACACACAGATCTACAGTAATCAAAACAATTAAGTATACTCACACAGATTATGTAGAAATTACCCCCTATAAACGGGGTTTCTTTTCAGAGACTAAGTATTGCCAAAACTTAGCTAATACAAAGACTCACGACACAGCAGTATTCCGGAGAAAGACATTCTTTATTGACCAACATGCGATGGGAGGAGACATCAGGCAGTCTGATGCCTCTCTGAAGTTACATTACATTTGCCAACATAATTATACATCTCCAAAATCACTTTTCCTGCCTCCTGGTTCATCATTACCAGGTATGAATCAATCATCATCAGTACAAGTCAATCATTATTAATAAATGTCATATACTTTAGCCAACTGCATCCTGCCCGCTGACAACATGGGAGTTCATCGGTTCGTAGAATTGTGAATCTCCTAGCAATGTCTATAATGTTAATCATAGAGTTCAAAGGTAAACCCCCGCCCAGTCTCTTAGCAACTTCTATTACACACATCATAGGGTCAAAACTTTCTGTTCTCACTGATCTGGTGAGCTACCTTTATCAGAAAAAATGAATGATCCTATTTATTTTAGAGTCTGGGAATCTGTACTTTCTCTGACCTATACTAATAAAAATTGTACTCTGACTGTATTGTTCTGAAAGAATGTGGTTCTTCTTAGCTAGCTCCCATCCCATTATGCCTCAGGGCAGCCTGCATTTTGGCCAAAGTGTACAGAAAATAAATCTGAAATACCTTTTTTAAATCCAAAATACATGTTTAAATCTTTTAACTCGTTACATGTGTTTCTAAGCAGACAGTACTTTCTGTAATATTTTAAAGCAGTCTGTGATTCTATCCCAAAGTTAATCTACTCAGTTTTTTAAGCAGTTTTATTAGTGTTTTAAATCCCAGAGTATTTTTGAAATTCTCTAACATCCTCTTTTTTCCAAAATGTATCTTGATCACTGAACTCCTTAAGACTTCTCCCTTACCAAACAACATCCAAATTAAATAAGTCTATAAATCAAATTAAATTTATAGTTACCACTCAATACAAGGCTGAGGATCAAGTCTAGGAAATGTCATTTCCTGGTCCAGTGACGATATTTAAACTACCTTTTATGAAGGTTTCTGCACTGCCTTGGATCCAAGACTTAGATGTGGGAGTTGTGGGCAGACCTCAGGTTGTTTAGATGTGAACTGGGCTGCCCACATCTGAGTTTGCTGGCAATTATACAGTTTTTTCTCTCTGAATCTTCATCTTGTCCTGAAAGTAAGTGCACAGGTACAGCAAGCAGTAAAGAAGGCAAATGGTATGTTGGCCTTCATAGCGAGAGGTTTTGAGTATAGGGATTGGGGATTATAGGTGTTAGTGAGGCCACATCTGGAGTATTGTGTGTACTTTTGGTGTCATTATCTGAGGAAGGATGTCCTTGCTATAGAGGGAGTACAGCGAAGGTTTACCAAGTTGATCCTGGGATGACAGGTCTATCATATGAGGAGAGATTACGTAGGTTAGGATTATATTCTCTGGAGTTTAGAAGAGTGATAGGGGGTCTCATAGAAACTTAGAATTTTCTAACAGAGTTAGACAGGGTAGATTCTGAAAGAATGTTCCCAATGTTGGGGGAGTCCAGAACTAGGGGTCATAGTTTGAGGTAAAGGAGTAAACCTTTTAGAACAGAGGTGAGGAGAAATTTCTTCACCCAGAGGGTGGTGAATGTGTGGAATTCACTACCACTGAAGTAGTTGAGGCCAAACCGTTGTCTGATTTCAAGAAGAAATTAGATATCACTCTTGGGGCTAACGGGATATGGGAAGAAGGGGGGAATCAGGGTATTGAATTTGATGATCAGCCATGATCAAAATGAATGGCGGAGCAAGCTCGAAGGGCAGAATGACCTACTCCGCTTCTTGTTTCTATGTATCATTTGCATCATTTCCCCTCCTTGTCATAAGATTCCCTTCATTATTACCTTGTCCTGGATGTCGGGACTTAGTACCTGAGGACTGATTGAAGTCCCAGACTTGGTTACTGCTTCCAGTGGTGTTGCTTGAACTACAAAACTGCTGGCTAATCAGACTGGCCAGCAGCTCTTTTGAGGTGAGCCTTCTGCCTGAGTGAGACTGGGCATCCTGTCTCCAGCTAATCCAGAGCATTTAATAGCTGTGGGCCTGATGTGATTGGCAGGGATGTGTCCTTTGGGGGCTCCTCAGCTGGCCCGGTGGACCCCGCCATCTGGAAACTTCTGTCCCGTGTGTGCGTGTATCTCAAGAGAGGGATAAAGGCGAAGAGAGTCAGAAATGAAGGAATCAGGAGGGGCACATAAATAAAAGAGCAGGCGAGAGAGAGAAAATGTTTTATAGTTGGCTGATTCCTTAATGTGAAGTATGTGCACACTTTTTTTTGTTGGACACTATCCATGCAAGCCACACGTAATCCTGCTTAAAAATACAAAAGCCAAACATTTTACTTAATCACAATTATCCAAGGTTGAGTGGTGCCATACTTGCCTCTGATTTCATTACAATCTAAAATCATCTTCAGAGATGACTTCAGCACTACTTGCCTCCTTCCTGTTACTTCTGCTTCCTGCTAATTCTGCTGTGCCTGTACTCCATTCCTAGGGGCAGCCATCCTGGACCCCTACTTGATCTGATCCCAGTATGAGAATAATGTCATCCTACCTGATAATCCAATTCAATCTTCATATTCACCATCTCACCCCCACCCTTTGACTACCTCAATACAACCAATTTCTATCACCCCGCTTGATACACTCAACTCTCCCCTCCATGTTCCAAGGCTCTTCCAATCTTGGTGTTCTCTTCTCCGCCACTGCATCAACCCTAATACTTTCATATTCCAAATCACTCGATGCTTCTGTGCCCCATCTTACTCACCCAACACTTCCTGGTCATCAGTGCTTTATTACCCCACTATCTAAGGTCCAAAGTGTTAAATAAGTTGTGCTCCTATTTAACTATCATGTTACACTTGTGATGGATTCTTTGTTTTTTGCTTGTAAAGAAATGGAAAGCAGTTTGTCAAATTCCTCCTGATGAAGACACATCTCTTTAAGCATAGCTCAGTGTTAAGTTCGTTTTGAGGAGACTTGTTACATTCTTGAAGCAAAACGCAGACACCAACTGTAGTTCAAAGCAAAGGCAGTTTATTCAGTTACTCGTAAGCAGGCAGACAGTCGCTAGAATGCAGTCTAGCAAGAGTGCACGCTTAGTTAGAGACGGCACCCTTTTTTATACCCTTTTATACTGTACATGAATGCCTAATTTGGATCGATTAACGCTGCTTTCAGATGACCAACTGGGTCCTTTCTCATTGGTCAGCAATAATTAACTTCCAATCACTTTTCTTTCAAAACAAGTTACCACGAGTTCATAATTAATCATTTCAGTCCCTCCTTATCGAAATAGACCAGGTTTGGCCATCTGGACCTGTGGTCTACTTGTTCCTTATGTTATACAGAAAGGATTCATAACTCAACCGCTCGCAGACATAGGGTGGTTGACCGCATTCAGCAAGCTGAGCTCATGTCTACTATGATCCATCACTTAAGTGGACATTAGGTATCATTTTGCAAGATTTTGTTTAATTTAGCATTGTTTCACCTTAAAGCAGAAGTGAGGGATTAACCTCAATTTTTGAACAGAAAATAAGCATGCTTGCTTCATCCCATGTTACAAAGCCTGTTTTAAGTCTGCAATTTTTTGAGAGACCCCCAGGGTCTGCCTCCGATATTAACCCCTTTAATATCTCATCAGTATTCTGTCACTCGGTTGCCAATGTGTAATATGCTTTGTTTGGTAGATTTATTGATTAGGTTATTGTATCCTCCATGCTCCCATTCATTTTACGGGAGGTTTTGACATCTTGTATTTGCTGAACTGAAAGTGTTATAAATAAACATTAACCATTATAGTTGGCACCTGTATTGAAGAAAGGAATTTACCTACAGAGCTGCAACACATCTGATTTTTGCTTCTGCAACATTTTTCATTTACCTCTGTCTTTAACATGTCTGCTTCTGTAACTCCCAGATTTAACTATTGCAATGCAATCCTGGCTGAGATCATATGTTGCACCCTACATAAAAGTTGAGCTAATATAAAACTCAGATATCTGTATATTAACTGGCACAAAAATCCTGTTCACCCCTTACCCTTGTGCTTGTTGACCTATATTGGCTCCTGAAGTGTTCAATATCATTGGTGCTTCTTTTCACTGTTACGATATAATGAATGCAATTTTAAAAGTGCATCAATAATGGGCATAAAGTCAGCACTATGCCCACCTGAAATCTTGGTGGGAGGACTGCACAATTTTTAGAAGTGCACTTCATTAGCATGCAATTAGCAAACTTCCTAACTGTTACTAAGTACCAGTGGACAGTTCACCAAACTGGGGTGGGGAGCTAAACCCAGCAGCGCTGTGAATTGTATAAGGAGAGATGTGGGGCGCAGCAAGGCATGTTGGAGTGGCCGCCAACTGTCCCTATTTAAATACCTTTGGTTAGGCTGCTTCTCACTTCGAGGTGGATGGAAGTTCAGAATCGACCCCAACTGGTGGGATGTCTTGGATGCTGGGGTTTAATTCCCTACTGTTTAAATCTGTTGTACTGAGGCTTCTTCTCAATAACTACTCCACAGTCAGACATCAGGGAACACAGCTCTTTATTACATCTACTCGCTCCACACTCCAAACGTTGACTGCCCACACAGGGCGGCTCCCAACAGTTCACCCCACACCTGAGATCACATGACCCATCTCCTTAAAGGGGCTATGCCCCAACGTACATAACACCCACCAACCGAAATGGTTAGTTTGGAATGCATCGCGGACAACTCCACAGCCATTAAATCTCCAAGTAAAATGATGGAGAGTTCCGGGGCAGTGGGAAGGCTTCTCGGGGAATTTTACAGATCACCAAAACAAACCCACTGGTGTGTGACTGTAAAATTCTGCCCAATTAACTCCATTAATTTGCTTCAATATCAATGAGTAGCATGATTTGCTTGCTTTCCATGCTTTTTGCATTGGCTGCATATTTTAGTACACCTTGGAAATGTTTATTCTTGCTAAGAAAACTGGATTTCCATTCATTCACACAATGGGAGTGATCGATAGATTCCTCTTGATATAATTGGCTAAAAGCAATATACTTGCAGTTGCTGGGAATCTGAAATAAAAACGGCAAATGAGGTCTGGCAGCATTGGTGGAGAGAGAAACAAAGTTAATGTTTCATGTCCAAGTTTTTTTAAGTTTATTTATTAGTGTCACAAGTAGGCTTACATTAACACTGCATTGAAGTTGCAGTGAAAATCCTTTAGTTGCCACGCTCCAGCGCCTGTTCGTGTACACTGAGGGAGAGTTTAGTATGGCCAATGCACCAAACCAGCACGTCTTTCGGCCTGTGGGAGGAAACCGGAGGAAAGCCGTGCAAACTCCACACAGACAGTGACCCAAGCCCAGAATTGAACACAGGTCCCTGGCGCTGTGAGGCAGCAGTGCTGACCACAGTGCCACCTGCACGGTGGCGCAGTTTCATCAGAACTGAGGAAAGTTAGAAATGTGATAAGTTTTGAGCATGTGAAATTTGGAAGGGTGAGAAGAACAAAAGGGAAGATCTGTGATGGGTAGAGGGCAGGAGAGATTAAATGACCAAAGACATCATGGTGCATGGCTAAAGAGAGTGATGATGAGGCCCCCCACCATAGTTCTGGGGGTGAGAGTAGAAGTGAGTATAATAGAACGAACATGATTGAGGGGCCTATCAACAAAGGTGAGTGTGAATCCTTGGCTGAGGTAAAAGGAAGATGCATTGGTTACACTAGTACGGAAGATTGCATCACTCGAGCAGATGTGGTAGAGGCAGAGAAACTGGGAGAATACAGTCTAGTCTTTACAGGAAATGGGATGTGAAAAAAATGTTATCTTGGTAGCCATGGAGCTCATTGTGCTGAGAGTGAATATTTGTTGTTTGACAGACACTCATCTGTTCTGATTAATTCTGACATCACGTCCTCCAATTCAAGCCTCTGTAAATAGTGTTGACCGTATTTCCACACTTTTAGTGTTGTGCATTGTTGTCTGCTGATCGCATGTAACAAATTGGCAACCCAGACATGGCTAATTGCATTTCCGATTTACAAAGAAAATAATATTCTCTACATTTTATTACATCTACAACTATTTTGAGCATATTATGTTCATTTAGGTGAGGGATATCAGGGCTGGGAAATGGAAATATGTATTCAGTTTGTGGGCGCTCTCTCAAAGATTCGTGGAGCAGAAAGGCTAGATCAGACGCAAGGTAAAACTTTTCCAACAATGCAGCGACGTTGATACATCAGTATAAAAGTTTCTCCTTTATTACTGTGACCATCCTTCTCCACTCTTGAGCTTTTCAATTTAGTAATAACTTGTGACGAGTTGTGGAATTTTTAAACTGAGTTGCAAATATTTATACTCTTTCACGTAACAAAGAGATGAAAATTTCAATTGAAGTCTGGGTTGGATTCGGTTGCATTTTCAGTGGTGGAAGAGAGTTGCAATCCTTAAGCCATCTTATCCAGTAAAATCTTTTAACAAACTGTTAACGTACAAGTGCTGATACTACCATCCTTCCTATGAGATGGCATAACCATCATGGTAAAATAATTCCATTACCTATGTTGGATACACGGCTAAAGCTTGTTTTCAGTTTATTTATTAACTTCAGATTTCATATCCAACGAGCATTTGAAGTTACTCACATCAAATATTGAGCTTCATTGTCTGAGATCTAAATTATATTTGATTCTAATTTTCTGAATTATTTGCATATTTTAGATGCATTCCATTCTGATATCTCTGCAGTAGTGTTAGAATGATAGGGCATCTGCAGTTTCTTACATGGTCAATAAGCTAACTTAACCATGCCAACTGGAGGATGTGAACAGTGAACAACACTCCTGCATTGGTAGAGGGAGGGCCAATGTAGCTTGCACCTGTAAAAGCAATGATGGTTATCTTGACAAAGGACTGAAAATAACTTTCCCTGTCCACCTTGGGGGGCCATTGACATTCATTTGAAATGCAGCTTGCTTATATTATGCTAGATAAGTCCTGACATCTCCTAACTGTACCTAGTTCCATGTAAGCTGTTACATAGGTAATGTATTTGGAATAATCTAATTCATGGTGTTTTTGAACAAAAGTGTTGCATTAATCTGTTTAGCTTGCTGACGGGGCAATTCTTTAATTTTGTGGTGTGTCTGATAGTTTGATTTATTATGGATGGTGACTGTTGCAACCCTACTCTGTTCCTGTGTTACTAACTGAAATGTTTCCCCTGTTTCCTTGGTTCGTAGAATGACTCACTTTTGGCAATTTACCCCTTTCTGCAGAAACATTTCACTGCGCTGGTTGATATAATATCACAGAACATAGCTGATGTGCTTGATACTTGAACAACAATAGTACTACATGTCTGTACAAGCCTGTTATCCCCCACCCCCACTCTCCATACTTCCTTGCAGAACATTGCATTTACAGCACAGGTACTTGGAATTTTGGAAAATAAGAATATAATCTGCTATTATTCAGACCTTTCATCAGAGATGGACCAGAGTAAAAATCTAGGAAAAGCTGGCATCATTTCTGACAAGCTTTGGAGAGTAAATATTGTCATATACTTGATGGTTGTAAAGAACAAAGCAAAGGTCAAAATAATGCCATAGGTTGGGCGCTGAAATTATCAGTAGTTCATCATATGTCGTGTTTTCCTTTCTGAATTACCTGGAAACCCAATTACCATCTCAAGATTAATTAATGGAGACCGACATTTGCGGTAAATATGTTAATAACAAAAGGTACAGCAAACCAAAATAATGACACTGCTGTTTTAACCCCAAAGAAATATTGATTTTCTTAACCATTTTCCATCTGTATCTCATTCTGTCTTTTTTTCTCTCTCGCGCGCGCGCTCTCTCTAGCTATGTCTCACTCACTGCCCCATATGTTCATTGTGTATATTGAATGTTTTTAATGCCATGCTTCATACCCTGGTGGAGAAGTCAGAGAGGTGACCAGCTGCCAGGTTACTTTCCCTGAGAAAATGCTTCCCCTAACAGTGGCATCTACATGGGTCATAGCTTCAGGATGAGGGGTCAATCTTTTAGTACAGAGGAGTGAAGAAATTTCTTCTCTGAAAGGATTGTGCATCCCTACCCCAGAAAGTAGTGGGTGTTCATTCGCTGAACATATTCACAACAGACATTGGTAGGTTTTTGGATGACGAGGTGATTAAGATATATGGGGGTGGTACAGGAAGGTGGAGTTTGAGGTGGATGACCAACTATGATACTGAATCTGGACTGCATAACCTCCGCCTGCTGCTATATTATTTTTATGCTGTGTTGCTGTTGAGGGTTCAAGTTGGGGTTGATTGAAATGTTTTGTTGCAGGAGCCACCATCACCAGTGGTGGAAGCCATGGGGAGAGACCAAGGCCTGAGATCCTGGAAGTAGGAACACAGGGCAAGGAGCTTGGCCCAGGAGTCAGCTGAGACAGTCGCTGCCACTGGGAGAGGTGCCTCCGCAGCTCAGGCGGGGAAACTGAAGGTGTGGGCGGGATTGTGGAGAGCGGACAAACATGCGAGAGGCCTTGCACACCATCCTGGCTCAATCCGTGCATAAGCCTCCCCATCTCACTGTTGTAATCCATGGACCCTGGCTCAACCTGTGACCATCCCCCAATCTGCAGCTGAAACAGCCCCCGGCACACTGTCAGGAAGAGATCCAGGCTTCGCTCCCAGGTGCAACCATGGGGTGCAAGTTGGTCAGATCCTTGTGTTGAGTCACTGCTTTAGCCTGGGATGAAGTTGAGGATAAAGTGGGAGAGGAATGGCATGTAAGATAGAAGGGTAAATAGAGAGAGTGGGAAAGGAAAGTAAGTAAAAGGTTGAGCTGAACTTCAGGAGTGCTGTGGTTAAGAAACCAAATCTGTGCTACTCAGGGCTTTGGGAGGGAAGGATTTAGAGTTACGTGACTTGAATTTATGTAATATTTCTGTTACAATTTTAATTTTGCAAGTTGTTCCAGCTAGGAACATAGTGCTGCGCATGTGCAGTACAGTATTTCAACCTTTACATTGCTTTTTCAGGGCAAGAAATATGCAAAGGAACCTAACTTCGGTTTTAACTTTGATTCCAAGGAAACCCAGGTTAATTTAAAATCTCAATTTTCAGGACTGCAACAATTTGCTGAGCTGTTGCATTGTGACTTTGTTGCATGTTGTTCAAACATTCACCTCCAGAGGGTAGCTGTGAGTAGATAGTGGTACTGCAATGTAGTTTTGCCATTGTTGGGCTTACTCCTTGAGTGCTATGTTTGTGCACAACATATTTTGGGTAAAGCTTAGCTGTATAAATCCAATCCAAGGACTTGCATTTTTCAGTACAGGTTACACAGGATGCTGTTCTAAATTTTTTAAAAATTTAATTTGTGGGACATGGGTGTCACTGGCTGGCCAGCATTTATTGCCCATCCCTAGTTGCCCTTGGAGGGCAGTTGAGAGTCAACCACATTGCTGTGGCTCTAGAGTCACATGTAGGCCAAACCAGGTAAAGATGGCAGATTTCCTTCCCTAATGGACGTTAGTGAACCAGATGGGTTTTTCCAATAATTGACGATGGTTTCATGGTCATCAGTAGACTCTTAATTCCAAATATTTTTTATTGAATTCAAATTCCATCATTGGAATTCGAGCCCAAGTCCCCAGAACATTATCTGGGTTTCTGGATTAATAGTTGAGCAATAATACCACAAGGCCATTGCCTCCCCCTCACCGGATATTCAATGACGTATCCCTTGTTTAAGACCCTCACGATTCTAAGCTTATTTGTCTGAGGGTTACATAACCAGGAGACACCTGTTTCCATTGTTTTTCTTACCGGTCTTATTTTATACCCATTGCAGCTACCAAGGTTGAGTGACCCCTAACACCAGAGTGCACGGGCATCGGTCTATTTTTACTTCTCCCTTTCACTGCAAGTTAGCACAATCTCCCATTCTACTGTTAGCCATGAGGCCACAATCCTCAGACTGCGACCTCTGGTTCTCGACTCCCCTGCCGTTGGGAACATCATTCTTTCATCTATTCTGTCTAGTCCTGTTAGAATTTTACAGCTTTCTATGAGATTCCACCCTCATTTTCCAGAACCGCAGTGAAAATAATCCTAACCAACTCGATCTCTCTTCGTATATCCATCCTGCCATCCCAGGAATCGGTCTGGTAAACCTTCGCTGCACTCCCTTCATAGCAAGAATATTCTCTTCCCCGGATAAGGAGAGCAAAACTGCACATAATATTCCAGGCGTGGCCTCACCAACCGCAGCAGGATATCCTTCCTCCTGTATGCAAATCCTCTCGCTATGGAGGCCAACATACCATTTGCCACCTTCACTGCCTGCTGCACCTGTATGCTTACTTTCAGTGACGGGTGTGCAAGGACACCCAGGTCTCATTGTACGTTCACCTCTCTTGATCTATAACCATCAAGATGATTTGCCTTCCTGTTTTTGCTACTAAGTGGATAACCTCACATTTATCCACATACTACATCTGCCATGTGTTTGCCCACACACTGAATGGGATTCTCTGATCCTGTTTGCCCCACCACATGTGCATGTTCACTATCCTTTGATAAGTAACTTATTGCATTATGTAAAACAAATTCTGCCAAAACCATGTTTACATTTAATAAGCTTTGTAGATACTTTTTCCAAATAGTTTTTCCTTTTTCATTTTAGAATATTTTCATGTCACGTGGGGATTTTGGAAATGCCTCATTTTGATCATTTCTTTTAAAATGAAACTTGAACTCAGTAATTTGTTGTTTTTCACCAGCAAGTCATCGTGTTAACAAATCAATGAGGTGATTCAGGAGTTCAATATCTTCATTAGTCAACGATGTGCATGGCTTACCACGGCAAAAGTGAACTTTCTTCCTCAGAATTACGTGTGTAGTGCTAAAGTAGCAAATCAAATATACTTAAAATAATGGGAACACATTATAATTGCTTACTTTTAAACATGAAGAGACTGATCAAATACTCATGAAATTATTTTTAAGTACTTGGCAAAGTGAAAAATTGCAGCTCAAAGATAATATATCGATCAAATAAAGACCTGTGTTTGGCTTGATGGCCTTCACTAAATGGAATTTGAATTGGGGCAGGCAGAATATGATCATAGGCACTTCGTCATTCCATGATTGGTTCAAACTTGAACTTTGACTGAAGCTAAAAATAGAGCTGGTATATAAAACCAGCAGAAAAATCAGTGGGCTCTCCCACTCTGCTGCTGTTACCTTCACTAAACTGTTAATTCACTTTCACAGCAGCACACACCCTGACTTAATACAAAGCAGTAGGATTGAAATCTCAAGTGATTCAAAAGCTCAATATATTCCTTCGTCAACTAGCGTATGTGGGTGCATGGCGTACCACCATGGCAAAGGTGAATCCAGTGCGGTTGAACTTTCTCCCTTAGAGTTACACATGTAGTGCTAAAGTAGCACACCTTGGCTGGATTGCCTGTTTGCAGTTTATAAGGTCAACAGTCACTTTGGACAGTGCACATTCAGTGCTACTTTTCAAGGAAACTTTGGGGGAGTTTAGTAGAGGGATCACATTATTTGAGCATGATATCACAATTAAATTTTAGTGCTGGACTATTCACCATTTTTTTAAAAATGTCAATAATGATCCCAAGTTAGAATACATATCTTACTTCCTTGAGCACTCTAATACCTAGGATCCATTCCTTATAATTGACCTAAATTGAAACCTAATTTCCATATCCATTGGATAGAAATCAGCAGGCATTTGTGTACTCAAATATCATTAATGGCAACAGTAAATTATCGACAGACCACAGATATTGCAATCAGTACAAAGGGTTGTCATTTGGCCAACCAAAAAAGTGAATTAACTATTGTAAAACGTTTCCAATATATTTCAGAAATGACAACGTAGTCGTTATGTCAAAGGACAGGCGCTCCAGAGGTCTGGGCTAATACTCTCTGAGACAGGGTTGAATTTTAGAGTCACTCACCGGTAGGTTTGAAGGCAGGGGACTCTCAAAATGCAACATGTGACCTGCTCTCCACCTACCTGCCTGCCCCTGATGTGTCTCCCATTTTACAGAGGGTGATGGATGTGGCAAGTGGCTTGCCTGCCCTTGGGCCTATGAGGCCACCTAAGTGGCCAGTAAAATCCACCAGCTGGAAAATTCTGCCCATTAGTTTACAACTGAAGCTGGGAAATTTGAATTAAATAAATCTGGAAAGGGAACCTTACTGACTCTATGGAGCAATCTTGCCAAAAAAATTCGAAGTCCCTGACGAGCGTGAAAACGGGAGAGTTTCAGATCCGTTTCTTCAGCATGGTCACAAGTCCAATCTTATGCCACTCTGTGCATTCTTTGCTCAATCTGTTTCATGTCAGTGGGAGGAGGGGATGGGGCATAAGCTCACCAGAAAGCTGGCAGCTCACATTAGAGGGCAGAATTGCACAGAACAGAGAGATCACTCAGTCGCCACCACCCCCAGGATATTGCTGGCCTCCCTGGCTGATCTGGCAAGACAAGAGGGTAAGACCATCCCCTATGACTAGTTTAACAAAACTGGTCTTGGTAATAACAACTGTGAAAACAGCTGGATTGTTGCAAAAATCTATCTGCTTCATTTGTCCATGAGGGAAGGGATTCTGTTGTCCTTGCCTTGTAAGAAGTCTCATAACACCAGGTTAAAGTCCAACAGGTTTATTTGGTAGCAAAAGCCACTAGCTTTCGGAACAGGCTGTCCCTTCGTCAGGCGAGTCCTTGCCTTATCCAGAGCCACAGCAATGTGGATGACTCTTGCCTGCCCTCTGAAACGGCCTTGCTACAAAAAAAGTCAAATGAGAACAAAACCAGATGGATTATGTGGCATTGAGCTAGGCACCAGAAACAACAAAGGTACGCCCTGCTCCATTGTCCCACAGACGAATCAACAGCCTGATATCATCATACTCGCTTAAATCATGCCTTACAGCTGAAGTTCCAGACTCTTTCATATCATCCCTGTCCCACTAGCAGGACAGACCCACCAACAGTGGTGACACTGAACTATACAGTAGAGTAGTGCGGGGATGGGTGAGAATGGCCTTCACTGTGAGCTCTCTTGGCAGCTGGTGGAATTTGATTTCAGTTAATAATTCTGGAATATAAAACGAGTCTCAGCAATGGTGGTCATGAAGCTACCATTAATTGTCATAAAAAATGATTTGGTTCATTAATGCCCTTTTAGGGAAGGATATCTGCCATCCTGATCTGGTTTGGCCTGTATGTAACTCCAGACCGACAGCAGTGTGGTGACTTTTAACTGCCCTCCACAGTGTCCCAGCAAGCCATAAGGATGGGCACCAAATGCTGGCCTTGCCAGTGATACCCACCTTGAATGAAAGCGTAATCACCCCCAGCCACAGATAAGGTTTAGCAGTTATCTCTATCTGAATGTAACCAACACATTTGGTAGTGATGGCACTCTTGGTGATGACCATTTGAAGTCCCCCCACTCGGGTACTACCTGTGCCCTTACCACCCTCCGTGCTTCTTCCAAGTGATCTTCAAAATGCTGATGTGCTTGTGGTAACACAAAGGTCAAGATGTTATAGTAGATATGCTGTTAAAATTACTGGTTCTTGTATTCGTAGAAATAAGGTGTAATAAAACTAATAGAATATATGAGTTTTTTTGGTAGCATATGTGACCTCACCATAATGAGGTGACATTAACCTTTTATTTGATATTGATGAAAATTTAGAATATTGCGCTCAGTTTACATATCACAGAACAGGGACTATAATGATGCTGAGCTCCTGGTTGTCCATATTCACAATTAAACAGAAGGTATAGCCTTTGATTTATACTAAATATTTACATCCTTACTTTGCATCACCTCCCACTTTGATCCTTAATATATTTAGATTATTGCCTCACCGATATGCACATAATAAATAGCTCCCTCTTCTAAAGATCTTTAAACATGTTAGTGTTCCACTTAGTCTATGCAACTCCTCCTGCATTATCTCAAACTTAAGTGTCAGTATTTTTTTGACATGCATTCTGGTGGCACAGTGGTTAGCACTGCTGCCTCACAGCGCCAGGGACCCGCATGCAGTTCCCAGCTTGGGACACTGTGCGGAGTCTGCACGTTCTCGCCGTGTCTGCGTGGGTTTCCTCCCACAGTGCGAAAGACATGCTGGTTAGGTGCGTTGGCCATGCTAAATTCTCCCTCGGTGTACCTGAACAGGTGCCGGAGTATGACGACTATGGGATTTTCACAGTAACTTCATTGCAGTGTTAATGTAAGCCGACTTGTGACAATAATAAATAAACTTTAAAAGTGAAACTTGAATATTTCCATTCACCAATAATCCTATCTTGTGTAGTGCAGCTGAATTATTCCTGAAGATCAGATACAGAATAGCTTTGGCCATGATAGTTGTTAGATAAAAGTTGAATAAGGCAGCAATTCTCCACTACCTGCAGAAGCAGGGGCTCATAAATCGATGAATATAATCTAAAACAAAGAAATTACACTAGTGATTTATAGCTCACTGGTAGACCTCAGCTGGTGTATTGAGAGTAATTCTGAGTGCCACACTGCAAAAAGATGCAAAAGCTTCAGAAAGTACACTAGATGCTTACAATTCAAGATGTTACCAAACATGAAGGACTTGAGTCATGAGAGGTCAGAAAGTTAGCTTCTTCTTGGAGAAGGTTAGAAGTTTAAAGTGATGAGAAATTTTGATGGGGTAGAGTGGGGAAAAAAAAGTATTTCCTCTAGTGAATCTATTAACAAAAAAAATCACAGGTTCAAAATTGTTAGCAAACGATTGAGATGGGAAATGAATCACTTAGAATTGTCAGGATCTGGGATATTCTGCCTAAATATGATGGTGGAATCTGATTCCATAAATAACTTTTGAACGTGTTGGACAGATAACGTTTAGCAGCTATCTCTATTTGAACTTGACCAACACGATTGGTAGTGATGATGGACAAGTTCCCCACTCGGATATAACCTGTGTCCTTGCCACCCTGCATGCTTCTTCCAAGCGATGTTCAAAATGCTGATGTGATTGAACATGACTTTTTATAAGTTTCAGACAAGATGTGGGTCTAAACATGGCATGTTCTTTCAAAGAACCAGCACAGGCATGATGGTTCACATCGCCTCCTCCTCCTGTGCTGTAAGTCTCAATGATTCTAAGCGTGTTCTCCAGGATCAGTACCAAGGCCTCAGGTTTTCACAATGTTTCCTTTTAATTTTATTTCCCTGTAGACCAGGAGAAGCACAAGTGCTCCTTCAGGCTTTAAAAGGAAACCTGGGACACCCCAGTCCCAGGCTTCCCTTTCCCTCTCTTGACCTGATCCCAATCATCTAGCAGAGTGCAGGTTACAATTTATTATGGTCCCTGTGGTAGCTTCCTGCCAGCTAGCTACCATTTTCTGTCAGGTTCTGGATGGGAGACTGACCGGGTCAATGCGCTGGAATTAATATTTCTCAGATCTAACACTAAAACTCGAATGGCTTGGTGCTCCCTCACTGCCGCTCCGCTCCCAGAGTGTTAAAATTGAGTCTTTACTTTTTTCCTCCTTCTCTCTCCCCAACTTTGAGTAACTTTTTACCTTCTGGTTCACATCCCACTCACCCCTTTTAAGTAGCTTCCTCGCTGCAATTGCATAGGTATTTGAAAATGTACAAGCCATTCTTTATGAACATTTGGTGCAAGTCTGCTCGATCCCAAAATAATCGCAGTGTTCCAAAAATCTGAAGGCACTCCTCTAGCTAACAACTCATCTATCTCATCAGTGCAAAAGATAAGCATTCACAACAATCTTCAGCCAGAAGTGCCGAGTGGATGATCCAACTTGGCCTTCTCCGGAAGTCTCCAGCATCACAGATGTCAATCTTCAGCCAATTCAATTCACTTTACAGTGACCCCAGCTTGGGTCACTGTCTGTGTGGAGTTTGCACGTTCTTCCTGTGTCTGCGTGAGTTTCCCCCAGGTGCTCCGGTTTCCTCCCACAGTCCAAAGATGTGCAGGTTATGTTGATTGCCCCTTAGTGTCCCGGAATGTGGGGATTAGTGGGGTAAATGTATGGGGTTGTGGGGATAGGGCCTGGAGTGGGATTGTTGTCAGTGCAGACTCGATGCCCTGAATGGCCGCCTGCTGCACTGTAGAATTTCTATGATATCAAAAAGCAGCTAAGGCACTGGATACTGCAAAGACTATGGACCCTGAATTTTCTGGCAATGGTACTGAAGAATTGTGCTCCAGAGCTTGCCACGCCCCTGGCCAAACTGTTCCAGAACAGCTACAACATGTGCATCCACCCGGCAATGTGGAAAATTGCCCAGGTATGTCCTGTATACACAAAGCAGGACAAGTTCAATCC
Organism: Mustelus asterias; assembly: GCF_964213995.1. Classification (NCBI taxonomy): domain Eukaryota; kingdom Metazoa; phylum Chordata; class Chondrichthyes; order Carcharhiniformes; family Triakidae; genus Mustelus; species Mustelus asterias. The sequence goes on from NC_135805.1 coordinate 81,953,727, forward strand.
AGTGAATTACTGCCCCCATCAGTCTCCTCTCAATCATCAGTAAAGTGATAGAAGGGAGTCATCAACAGTGTTATTAAGTGACACTTGTTTAGTATTGCCTACTTACTGACACTCAGTTTGGATCAGCTCCTAAGTTTGGGATCACTCAGCTCCTGACTTTATTACAGCCTTAGTTAAAACATGGACAAAAGAGCTAAACTCCAGAGGTGAGGTGCAAATGACTACCTTTAACATCAAAGCAGAATTTGACTGGAACTCCCTCCCTAACAGCAGCGTGGTGTACTTGCATTTCAGGGACCACAGCAAAGAATAAAGAAAATTACAGCACAGGAACAAGCCCTTGGGCCCTCCACGCCTGCACTGACCGTGCTTCCCGACTGAACTAACCTTCCGGGGACCATATCCCTCCATTCCCATCCTATTCATGTATTTGTCCAGACACCCCTAAAAGTCACTATCGTATCCACTTCCACTACCTCCCTCGGCAGCAAGTTCCGGGCACCCATCACCCTCTAGTTAAAAAAACTGTGTAAAAAGCAGTTCAAGAAGGCAGCTCACCACCACCTTCTCGAGGGCAATTACAGGTGGGTAATAAATGTTGGGCAAACCAATGAAGCCCACATACCTTGAAGGAATAAAAAAAAATCAAACAGACTTAAATTTCACTTTTAGAAATCTTGTAGATATACTTGGGCGGCACGGTGGCACAGTGGTTAGCACTGCTGCTTCACAGCTACAGGGACCTGGGTTCGATTCCCGGCTCAGGTCGCTGTCTGTGTGGAGTTTGCACATTCTCCCTGTGTCTGCGTGGGTTTCCCCCGAGTGCTCCGGTTTCCTCCCACAGTCCAAAGATGTGCGGGCTAGGTTGATTGGCCATGCTAAATTGCCCCTTAGTGTCCCGGGATGCATAGGTTAGAGGGGTTAGTGGGTAAATGTGTAGAGATATGTGGATAGGGCCTGGGTGGGATTGTGATCGGTGCAGACTCGATGGGCCAAATGGCCTCTTTCTGCACTGTAGGATTCTATGTATTCTATACCTCAAGGGCAATTCGGGATGGACAATAAATATTGGTCTTGCCAGTAACGTTCACATCTTGCGTGAATAAATAATAGTAATACATATTGTTAACAAGGTTGTCTATGCACAGAATTATTTCTTCTTGATAGACAATATTTCCACACACATGATCCCCATATCTGAATCAATTGGATCGAGTCACAATTGTAATTTTGTGTTCTATGTGAACTGAACTTGACTTGGTTTGACACTGAATCCTGTAATACATTTTAGAAGCTGCAAATGAGAAAAGCTACTGGTGTGTGCATTCCTCTAGAATGTGAAGGAATGCTGTCACCAAATAACCTTTCGAGTGACACTTCTGACATTGTTTTCATCTGAAATGGATCTGTCTCACTTTGTATTTCAGGAATCATTCTGTTAATGAGTTTGATCACTGAAAAGATCAGAGGCTTGAATTAATCTCTGCTGAATGTGTAACTCAAAACCTGCTCTGTTTAAAGAGGGAGAGATCATTAAACAGTTAACAATAATTGCAACATTTTAGCACGGATCAGCCCGATTGGTTGTGTACACTCAAATTGGGAATCCAAAACAATGTTGAAATGTTAAATATTATTTAATGGGATAAAGGGATAGTGTTATCTGAACAAATGTTCTATGCCTGGAAAAAGGAGAAGTCTTTACCTAATACAGTAACTGCATTATTTATGGTCAGATTAATATTCTAGATGGTTGTGAATCTTTTGAGTAGGGTTTACTGAGACTGTCTGTACTGAGTAAGCAAACTAATTGCTTGTGCCACATTTTGCAAAACTACCAATTAATAATGCAGTATTACAATGACTTTATTAAACGTGGGGGAAAAACATGGCAAGATGCTGAATAACCCTGGCAATACTTTATCATCATCCTCGGTATAAAGAATTTTGTTAATCTCATTTTAGAAGGTCTCTTTTAAGGAAAATGTTTGTAGTTTATTTCGGCTCAACAGGTCAAAAATTTACTCTGGCTCAATTATCAGAAACAAAATGTATTCATCAAATTTGGATAGGCTAAATTAAAATGTACTGGATCTGCTGTACTGGGACTTTGAAAATTAATTGTAATAATTCTGGATCATCAAACTATTTTTTTTTTCCATTGTAGCAACCCATCAAGGATACAATCCACAATAGTCGGAAAGCTGCTTCGCTCTAAAATTGAGTTCTGCAGGTCACAATGAAACTAATGATATTCCAAATCTGCGGAACATATTTTGAATATTTTCCACAGAAGCTTAGTTATTCAATCCGATGCCTGCGTTTAAACTGCAAGACAAAATCGACCCTGTGATACCAGCCCTTCCATGTCAGAGTTAGGATGAAGTATCACTTTGATCTGTATTCTCAGGGCATGTGGTAGATTTGGTGATCTCTGATGTTGAAAAGCTGAAAAAGAGCAGCTGTGACTTTGGCAGTTAATACATTTTGACTGGTACTCCTGTCAGAAGGAATGTACTTGCCCAGGAGTGACAAAGCACTGTTGATTGGAAGCTATTTTTGAGGATGGTTGCGCAGTGTTTGTCAAGCCAGAATTAAACAACTCCGTGGTGAGGTTGAGCTATGTCTCTGTTTACCCTAATGAGTTGAGCTGGCTGGCAAATTGGTCTTATCTCTGCCCTACTAACCTGTTTCATTGTTACTGAAGAAATCAACCTAACTGAAATGGCCCCTCAAGGTGAGCCAGGAATGCTTCCAAACTTGTTGAGCATTGAGATTAGCTAAAACAGCAAGAAGTGCTTCTGTTGGAAGACGGCATACTGATTTAATTACTGGCCAATTTAATGTAACTTCGCAGCAGCGCTGTTTTAGATTCCGGTTCTGATGCGCATCAATTTGACACGAGGCACAAAGCTTCGGTAAAAGAAGGCTTTTATTAACTAACAATGGAACTATCAGAACTTTAACACACTATCCCAGACTGAAGAGGTCCCACCCGAGCAGGGGGTCTTATACCTCTCCCAGGAGGCGGAGCCCGACTGGGATGTGCCACAACAGTTACAACCACAGGTGTATCAATCCCACCCTAGCCCAACAACAACATTAGAACAACCCAACAACAACATTAGAACAATCCCACAGTGGGAACCAACGATGGTTCACCACAGGTTCCTCGGGCATTGGGACCGGTTCTTGGGAAGGTGGGACCGTACAGACTGGACGAGTTACACCTGGGCAGGATCTGATGCCCTTGAGGAGGGTGGTACTTGCTAGAGTGGTTGGGGAGGGTTTAAAGTAATATGACAGGGGAATGGGAACCTGTGCAAGGATTCAGAGGAGGGAGAATTAAGAACAAGAGGAAAAGGCAGTAAGGAGAATCAGGAAAGCGATAGGCAAAGAAATCAAGGGCCAGAGTCAGATAAGGACCGAGTTTTTAAAAAAAATAGTAGGAAAGGGAAAATCAACATTAAAAGTGCCCACCTTAAGATTTTGTACCTAAATGCTTGGAGCATTTGAAACAAAATGGATGAATTACTTGCACAGATACATGTAAAGGGGTATGATATAGTTGGCATTACGGAGACGTGGCTCCAAGGTGAGCAAGGATGGGAAATAAACATTGAGGGCTATTTAGTGTTTAGGAAGGGCAGACGGAAAGTAAAAGGTGGTGGAGTTGCATTGTTGATTTAAAGATGATATTGAGGAAAGATATTAGCATAGATGATGGAGAATCTGTATGGGCCAAGTTAAGAAACAACAAGGGGCAAAAAACATTGGTGGGGGTGATATACAAACCACGAAACTGTAGTGGTAATGTTGGGAAAAGCATTTAGACAGGAAATCAGAGATACATGTGTTAAAGGAACATCTGTGATTATGGACGACTTTAATCTGCATATAGATTGGGAGAGTCAAATTAGTCACAGTACAATAGAGGAGGAATTTCTGGAGTGCATACGGGATTGTTTTCTGGAACAATACATTGAGGAACCAACAAGGGATCAGGCCATATTGGACTGGGTGTTGTGCAATGAGAAAGGATTAGTTGGCAATTTAGTTGTGAGAGAACCCTTGGGGACGAGTGACCATAATATGGTAGAATTCTTTGTCAAAGTGGATAATGATGTAGTTGATTCTGAGACCGGGGTCCTGAATCTCAGTAAAGGTAACTATAATGGTATGAGGCATAAATTGGCCATGATGAACTGGGAAATATTACTGAAAGGAAAGACAGCGGAGAGGCAATAGCAGGCATTTAGAGAATGAATAGGTGAACTCCAGAAGTTGTTTGTTCCTGTTTGGTGCAAGAGTGGTATGGGAATTGTGGCCAAGCCATGGCTTGCAAGGGAAATTGGAGATAGTATCAGATTCAAGGAAGAAGCATACAAATTGACAAGAAAAAGCAATAGGTCTGAGGATTGGGAGCAGTTTGCAATTCAACAAAGGAGGATCAAGGGATTGATTTAAGAAAGGAAAAATGGACTATGAAAGTAACTAGTAGAGTTAACCGAGGAGAACAAGTGGATGTAGTTTATTTAGACTTTCAGAAGGCTTTCGACAAGGTCTCTCACATAACAGACTAATTAAAGTTAAAGCACATGGGATTGCGGGTAAAGTTTTGAGATGGATAGAAAACTGGTTAGCAGATAGGAAGCAAAGAGTTGGCATAAATGAGTCTTTTTCTGATTGGCAGTCAGTGACTAGTGGGGTTCCGGTGGGATCTGAGGTTTTCCACTTTGATAGCAATAATAGGAAACCAGATTATTACTTGAATGGGTATAAATTGAGAGAGGTGGATACTCAATGAGGCCTTGGAGACGTTGTGCATCAATCACTGAAAGTGAGCATGCAGTTTAGCAGGCAGTAAAGAAGACAAAGGATATGTTGGCCTTGATAGCAAGAGGATTTGAGTACAGGGATAGGGATTATAGGCATCAGTGAGACCACATCTGGAGTATTGTGTGCAGTTTTAGTGTCGTTATCTGAGGAAGGATGCCCTTGCTATAGAGGGAGTATAGCAAAGGTTTACCAGGCTGATCCTGGGATGACAGGTCTGTCATATGAGGAGAGATTAAATTGGTTAGGATTATATTCACTGGAGTTTAGAAGAGTGATAGGGGATCTCATAGAAACTTATAAATTTCTAACGGGCTTAGACAGGGTAGATTCAGTAAGAATGTTCCCAATGATGGGGGAGTCCAGAACTAGGGGTCATAGTTTCAGGATAAGGGGTAAACCTTTTAGAACTGAGGTGATGATAAATTTCTTCACTCAGAGGGTGGTGAATGTGTGAAATTCATTACCACAGAAAGTAGTTGAGGCCAAAACGTTGTCTGATTTCAAGAAGAAATTAGATATAACTCTTGGGGCTAAAGGGATCAAGGGATATGGGGGGGAAGGGAGGAGTCAGGATATTGAATTCAATGATCAACATGAATGGCGGAGCAGGCTCGAAGGGTTGAATGGCCTACTCCTGCTTCTTGTTTCTATGTTTCTAAGCAGCACTGTTTTAGAAATACTGAAACTTTACAGTACATAATTCACAATATATTTGCATTGCTAGGGTAGAGTTGCCTGTATTCTGGCAAATTCTTTGAGCTGTGAAGTTTGATTGTGTTAAGCACAATTAAGGAGTCAAGGTTTTCAAAGGTTAAAACTGGACCACATTGAAAAGCCTTGGAAAGGTGGGGCTGAATGATTGATATGTTGGTAGGAGTCATGTGAGGTTGGGCAGTGCAATTGGAAGTTTGGAGGTCATATACTGATATCGTAATGAACATAAACTTAAATATCAAAAAACAGTAATAATCAAAAGGATGAAAAGCTTGTGACCAACCGCGGGTAACTGTTTGGCTTGCATTGCTTTATGCTGATTTTGGATACCCTCATTTTCGGATGCAATTATATTGCGAGCTTGGTAGTGATATAACTTTATTTAAAGCGAGGGAGTCAGAGAGTTGCAAAGGGAGTAGAGGGGATTAAGTGAAGGGTGGTGTAGTCCTGCCCAGGCCTTTGCTGCAACCTCTGTGCCAGGAACTGGCCGCCACTCACGCAGTCACACACACAATGCTGCTGCTGTGTGCTAACAGTGGCACACTGGTGGAAGACACTAGGGATTTCCTCTTGAGTGGTGGTCTTCCGTTCTCTTTCTCCACCGGCTGGACGTGTGTGGTGTGTGGTGTGTGTGTGTGAACTGGTGGCGTCCTGTCTGCATCCGGACTAGAAACACCATGAACCAAAGGCTGACCTACTGCTTGGACCTAATGACTTGCATCCTGAGGTCTTAAAGGAAGTGGCTGTAGAGCTAGTGAATGCATTGGTTGTAATCCTTCAAAATTTCCCAGATTAACAAAGAACAAAGAACAATACAGCACAGGAACAGGCCCTTCGGCCCTCCAAGCCCGCGCCGCTCCCCGGTCCAGGATTGAATCCTGAATCCAGGATCCCCGCCCAATTTTCCAGCCTATCTACATACCAATATCCTATCCACCGAGCTGTCCCCCACAGCTACGATGCTTTGTTCATTACAACCTATTAACTCACCCCCACCCCCCCATTCCAGACCATGTGATCTCCAGGGAGAGGCGAAAACCCAGAGTGAAAAACCCCAGGGCCAATATGGGGAAAAAAAAATCTGGGAAATTCCTCTCCGACCCCCTGAGGCAATCGAAACGAGTCCAGGAGATCACAATGGCCCTGATCGGAAAATGCTTCCCAACCCTAGTCATTTCCACTTCCATGAGAAACAAGGAACAATTAGCCCGCGCTAATTGACCACTCTTTTGTATCCCTCCATTCCCACTCCGTTCATATAGCTGTCTAGATAAGTCTTAAACGTTCCCAGTGTGTCCGCCTCCACCACCTTGCCCGGCAACACATTCCAGGCCCCCACGACCCTCTGTGTAAAATATGACCTTCTGATATCTGTGTTAAACCTCCCCCCCTTCACCTTTAACCTATGACCCCTCGTGAACGTCACCACCGACCCGGGGAAAAGCTTCCCACCGTTCACCCTATCTATGCTTTTTCTGGGAAGTTCCCAGCAGATTGGAAAACTGAGTGTAAGACCACTATTCAAGAAAGGAAGGAGATAAAAAGATGGAAACTATAGTCTAGTTAGCCTAATGTTTGCCTTTGGGAATATGCGACAATCCATTATTAAGGAGGTAGTAGTTGGCCATTTAGAAAATTGTAATACAATCAGGCAGAGTCAATCTGGTTTTGTGAAAGGAAAGCAGTGCTTGGCAAATTTATTAAAGTTCTTTTAGGATTTAACAAACAGGGTGGGTAAAGGGGAGCCAGTAGATGTACTGTATTTGGATTTCCAGAAGGCATTTGATAAAATATCACAAAAGGCTACATGCAAGACAAGAACTCATGATGTTGAGTTTGATTAAATTAGCATGGGTAGAGGATTGGCTAATGAATAGTTAGGATAAATGAGTCATTTGTAGGTTGATTAGCAATAACCAATGGAGTGCTGCAGTGAGTAGTGCTAGGGCCTCAACAGGTAATGATCTAAAGCTGAAGGGACAGCCTGTATTGTTGCAAATGCAAGTTTGCAGATGTTATAAAGATGGGGAGGGAAGCAGGGAAGCAAGTTGTGAGGAGGACCCACAGGCCAGAATACCGCCCCCCCCCCCCCCCAACAACAAAATGAATGGACATTTGAATGGCCTGTCACATCCACTGTAGTGACACCCATCACGTTGGGGCTGGAAAATCCTGACCAAAGAGATGTAGGTTGGCTAAATGAGTGGGCAGAAAATTGGCAGATAGTGTAAAGAAGGAAAATGTGAGGTTGTCCACTTTGATTGAAAAATTACTTTTAAAAACATTATTTAAATGGAGTGAGACTGCAGACAGAGGGATTGAGTACACCGAGATCTGGTGTCCTTGTACATGAATCACAAAAACATGCAGATACCATGAGTAATTATGAAGATCAGTTGAACATTGACCTTTATTACAAGGGGAATGGAATATGATGAAGTGGTCTTGTTACAGCTGTAGGGCATTGGTAAGGCCAAACCTGAAGTACTGCATAATCTTGGTCTCCTTGCTTAAGGAGGGATATACTTGCATTGGAAGCAGTTCAGAGAAGATTCACTAGGCTAATTCTTGGGATGAAGTGGTTGTCTTCTGAGGAAAGTTTGAGAGGTTCTGCCTATACGCATTTGGAGTTTAGAAGCGTGAAGGTGATCTTATTGAATCATATAAAATTCTGAGAGGGCTTGATAGAGGAGATGCTGGAAGGAAGTTTCCCCTCATTGGGGAATCTGGGTACAGGGAGCACATTAGAAAATAATAGGTCTCCCATTTAAGGTGACGATAAGGGAAAATTTATATTCTGATGGTTATTAGACTTTGGAACATTCTTCAATAGAGAGCGATGAAGGGTGGGTCATTGATTTTTTTTTTGATCAAGAAGAGAGGGAAGTAGACCGGAAAGTGGAGTTAAGGCCACAGTCAGATCAGCAATGATCTTGCTGAATGGTGGAGCAGGCTTGATTGGCATATCCTGCTCTGATTTCTCATGATCTTAAAATCCAAAATTTGGGTGCCTTGGACCCTTCTCGTATAGAGTGTGCACCCCCATTCCCATCATGTCCAAAAATGGGCACCTATATTTCTGGGCCATTAAGTCCAGCCTGAGTTACTGTTTCTCCCTTTTGTACTAATACCATAAGGATATGCTTGCCATTCAGACCTTCCCAATTTTTTTAGGTTGGCTTTCCTAGTATTTTCATCAAAATATTCATAAAGATAATCAGTTTGCACACAAACTAACCACAATGTCATAAGTCCATTGTGAACACGTGCAGCATTTTATCAAAGTGTTTATGAAGACTGGCACTCAAACTGATAAGATGATGGTTCACTTTGGCAGTGACATATTTTGAATTTCATGTTGCAACATATAGGGCCCAATTTTATCATTGCGTTGCGCCCGTTTTCGGGCACAAAAACTTGGTAAAGTCTGGCATGAGGCGAGTAGCACGATCCGCCCCCCCCTGCCTCCATGCCGGTTCCCCCTTTACCAAGGCTGCGATCGGGATCGTGCCCTAAGTGGGCAACGGCAATTTAAATGCATTTGCATGTATTTAAATTGACTTAATGGGCTGCACGCCCAACTTTACTGGCACTTCCCCCTTTACCACAGCGTTCGCCCATCCAGAATCGGCGCAAAACACACATGCTCTATAGAAGTCCAATTTGGGCGCTCCAGTGAGTGAGGAGGTAGGTGCCGAGCGTCCGACGGTTCTTTGCACGAGAGCAGTAGGGGAGAAGGGTGGTCCGCTGCCACTTTGCCTGAGATCAGTGGGGGGGGGGAAGGGGGGGTCCGTTACCACATTGCCTGAGATCAGTGGGGAGGAAGGGGGAGGGGTCCGCTGCCACTCTGCCTGAGATCAGTGGGGGGGTGGGGAAAGGAGGGTCCTCTGCCACTCTGCCTGAGATCAGTGGGGGGGGGAAGAGGGGAGGAGCCTGTGATCAGTCTGGGGGGTGGGGGAATAAGGGGGTCAATAATGTTGTGGGTGGGGCATGTCTGTGGGGGCCAGGGGCAGGCATTATTCGGCCTGGGAGGGATGTGGCAGGGGAGCAGCATTCTATCTTTTTTTTCTGCGCATGCGCTGATGGCAGCTGCAGGGTTTCGGGTGCGTTAAGCCCCGCCCACAGGTTTTTGCAGCGCGATTTGAAATCACTGATATTTTTCCAGGCAGAGTGCGTATGGGGGCACCTGAGAATGGTTCTGAAAGTTGGATCTGAAACATACCCAGTTTCAAGTCTGCCCAGCACTTAGAATCAAAATGGTAAAATAGGGCCCATAGAATCATAGGATCCTTACAGTGCAGGAAGAGGCCATTCGGCCCATTGTGCCTATAGTGACAACAATCCCACCCAGACCCTATCCCCATGACCCCACTTATTTACCCTGCTAGTCCCCCTGACCCTAAGGGGCAATTTACAATGGCTAATCAACCTAACTCGCGCATCTTTGGAGTCTGGGAGGAAACTGGAGCACCCGGAGGAAACCCACGCAGACAGAGGGAGAATGTGCAAACTCCACACAGTGACCCGGGTCCCTGGCACCGTGAGGTAGCAGTGATAACCACTGTGCTGCCGTATATACCATACACCATTTGTTACGTTATTAAGCTACCGTTATTGTGTCTTGGCCCAAGCTCTATAACTTTCTTATTACCAGATGTTCCCATTAATGTCAGACTTCCTTTGCTTGCTTTTTCACAGATTCACACGCGGTGACGACACTCATACTAATGCAGGTTTGGACAGTTAGATAAATATTTGGCAATAGCCTGTTAGATTTCTTATTGACACCCTGGTATGTGGACCATTTAGAATTTAAAAAATAATGACCAACTGAAAGTAAATCTCTAATTGACAGAATAATGTAGTGATTCCATTGGTGGGCCTAACTTTTTGACTCCGTATTGCGGTGAAGTACCTCGCCAGCCAAACTACTGTGACCATCAGGGAATGGAAGATATGCCACCACTGATTGTCAAGCTATTACTGGTGAAAAATTGTAAGAAACTACACCTGCAAATTTCCAGTATGTTCAGGTGGTTAGCAAGGCCTTTTCACCAATGGGAACTCATAAAATCAGCTCCATGTTTTATAGCTGCCAGTGTGTACCAGTTGGTCTGCTATATTAATTATTAGAATTTAACATGATTTGAGGGGAGTGGAATGAATCTTGTATCATTGGAGCACCAAGATACAGTGGTACAATGTTGGCAATCTCCACTGTGTTACTATGGAGTGTCACCACAAAGCACAGACCAGAAAATATTCCTCCAGGTGTGAGGGGAAATTTCAAGAGGAAAGTCATCGCAATGTTGAAGTTGCACGATTTTTGGCAAACTGTTCAACATGGAGTCATGGGAGTAGTTGCCCAGCTGCTTTCTCATTTGCAGTGACATGGACCTATACAGATCAAGAATGATTAAAATATCAGCAGTTGGTTTTTTCCATTTATTGTAATGTTGTTAATAGAAAGCAAATGCAAATGACGTGTTAATAACTGCTACATTTATCTGAGGTTCAAGTTGATATGATAGCTGCTGGTGAATTGTTTAAAAGGAATCTTGGGTGATAAATAACATTTGACGGACTGTACAATTCAATGGATCAAATAAACATTGAGAGATGGAGATCAGTTTGGGTCAATTTACGAGCTCAGACTTGGTGCATGAATCATAGAATCCCTACAGTGCAGAAGGAGGCCATTCAGCCCATTGAGTCTGCACAGAATCTCTGACAGAGCATCTTACCCAAGCCCACCCTCCTGCCCTATCCTGCAACACCATACATTTACCCTGCTAATGCCCCTAACCTACAAACTCGGGGACAATTTAGCACGGCCAATCCCACATCTTGAGTGTGGGAGGAAACCAGAGCACCTGGAGGAAACACACACAGACTCGGGAGAATGTACAAACTCCACACAGACAGTCACTCAAAGCCAGAATTGAACCTGCGTCCCTGGAGCTGTGAGGCAGCAGTGCTAACCATTGTGCCATCATGCAGCAACTTACCAAGCAGCTCCCTACTGATTGGGGGAAAAAGATTGCTTGGGGGGGGGGGGAATCCTTCAACAGAATTTAGGCCCCACATTAAGGGCTAGATGCCTTTCTATTAAAAAAACTCATTAATTTAGCAGGCATACCAATTACTAGCCCTATCAACTGGAATAAGATTAAAACAGAGGGATGATCTGTGTTTGTGATTTTGCTACACCTAGCACATTGTGTGTTCTGCTCACCACCCTTCCATAATGATTAAACATAAATATGGTATACAGCACTGTTTCTGGAAAACACCCAGTTCAAAGCTGCATGTTAGCTTCTGCCAACGAATGGATGAGGGTGACAAATGTCTGTTTATGTTGAATAATTGCAGCATTTTTCAGTCTGGCAGCATGAATCGGATGTTAACCGGTGAGGTGAAAGCAACTATCTGCCTAATTGGTTGAAAGACAATAAATAAAAGGAGATCAGAGTTGCTGTCAGAGGTTGGCTCCTCCCTCTGTGTGTAACCCAGCCCCCCTCTTACTGTCACAGACTATTTTTGGCTGCCTTCCTATCTTACTTAGAGCATGTACATTTAATAGAAGTCAGCAGAGAGAAGCCGTGCACCATAAAGGAAAAAGAAACAGGAGGCACTTGTTGCTTTCTCTAAAGAGCATTAATCGTGTGCTGCAGCCTGGGACTAAAAACACCTGTCTTTGATGCAAGTTCTTTGGACGGCAGGAATACTCCAGTGATATTAAGCTTGACTAAATGGTATTCCGATCTTGCTGGAACTATCCTGGTGGAGGAATGCGTGAATGGTTCCTTGTGGATTATTGAAGCTCTGAGCTGAAGGAAAGAGAACTTTGACATGGCTGACTTGGTTCCTGTCAACGGGTTAGACAAGGATCCTGAAATAGAACTGTTTGTTAAGGTAGGATGCCCTTTAAATGAGGTCCTTCCATATGTGAGGCAATTGGGTTTTTTTTCTTGGGAGTTTCAAGCTTGTCCAAAGAATGAGATGGGTATGAAGACCCTATAACCTGATACCTCTATATGCTGGACTGTCATCTTTGTAGTTGTAATGCACTGATGCTTTGAATAAGCTTTTTATGATCTGGTTTGGTACAGTAAATGTTTAGTAATATTTGTACAGCAGGTGTGTTCATTAAAACGTTGGTTGAGCTGCTCATGACTGAACACTGGAAAAAAAATGATGTCATATAGTAAATAATCATCAACAACACTTCACACATTGTTTTAAAACTAATAAACGTGAGAGCACAAAAGGCCATCTCCAAATGGAGGGAAAATCCATGGACCATCTATTTGGTAAAAATCAGTCTGTTACCCTGTTACCTCAGAAATAAAACTGTCACATTTTCAGTGGATAACTAAGAATAAATATTTTATTATAGATTGGATCAGTTGACAAGTAGCACTACCTCGTGGATCAGAATCACATTGAGCTGAAAGATCCAAAATCTATTCCCCCGACCTTAGCTGAGTGAATAGATTTCCAATACAAGTGAAATAGACTTGGGAGTCTTAGCAAATGTTGCTCAATGTTAATTCACTGTAGAGTGGCAACAGTAAAATCAATTAGAATACTAGGTAGAGTGTGAGTCTTCCTAAGTCTGAATGACATTTGAACACAACTTATACTGTGTCTGGTTCCAGTCACAAGAGACGTTTGAGTCCTTTGGAGAACAGTCATGTGACTGACTGTTAGCATCATTGTTTTGAAGAATAATTGTAGAAAGCTGAGCTGCTCCGCTTCGAAAGGAGCCTCGCAACATGACAAACAACAGTAAGAGTAAATCTGGAATATTGCTTCACAATAAATCATGACGTCAGGACAAGGGGGAAAATAATTTAAAATGCACGAAATGCAAATCCAGGGCTGATGCCAGGAAGCTTTTCCTCAGGCAAAGAGAGGAGGGGTCTTCTGGATAGAGTAATGGAAGTACAATCTCTGGAATTAATTAGCAATCAGTCAGTAGCGGGCATCAAGGAACGGTACTCCAGTGCAATCAGCATGTTCAGGAAAAGAGAAGAAAAAAGCGAGACATGGGGAAAAGAAATCATTCTGTGGAATTAAAGAAAAAAAACTCTTTTTATTAATCTGTCAAAGCTGCATTTCCTTGAGACCTCGTGTTCAAAGCTCCAACTTCAGACATAAATAACATGTGAAATAACAATGTAGCTCTGCATCATTGTCTAAAACTGTGATAAACAAACAATACTTGAAAGGACTTCAAAAGCTATTTCATATCTCTGCACATGTTGGCTTAGATTTAACATCAAGTTGCACCAATTTGAATGGAGTGTGTCAAGAAATTCTTCAGGGAGTATTCTGTTTGTTTGGACCAGGCTAGAAATTTGGACAGAGTCTGATGCATCCCCTGCAGCGTTTAAAACTCCCTCCCAGCAGCTGTCCTGCTGAGTGCAATATCTAGACCACTACATCTGTATATAATGACAATGATATTTAAACCTCTGAGTGGCACCTCCTAAAAATGTTAATATTTTAGGAGCTGATATTATTTGCCAAAGAAGTAACAGTGATAACAATTTCAGATGGTGATTTTGTTAACTGATTTATATATAAACAACAAAAGCAAAAATCGGAAGATTTCAGGAATTTGCTACCAGCCTCTTGCAGATTCCATGGATCTAGAAATGCCAATTGGTAAATATTGATTTGGTTTGCATTAACCATATCCTGGATGCACAACTGTGTTTAATTTTGCAGTTTTGGGTGGCACAGTGGTTAGCACTGCTGCCTCAGAGCTCCAGGGACCCGGATTCGATACCCGGTTTGGGTCACTGTCTGTGTGGAGTCTGCACATTCTCCCCGTGTCTGCGTGGGTTTCCTCCGGATGCTCTGGTTTCCTCCCACAGTCCAAAGATGTGTGGGTTGGGTTGATTGGCCATACTAAATTGCATCTTAGTGTCCCAGGATGCATAGATTAGAGGGGTAAATTTGTAGGGTTATGGGGATAGAGCCTGGGTGGGATTGTTGTCGGTGCAGACTCGAATGGCCGCCTTCTGCACTGTAGGGATTCTATGAAGTGGTTGGGAAAGTACGCCCTCTTCACATGTGTTTGTGAATAAATATAAAATAGGCTCAGACTTCCAAATTTACAAAACACACAAACCAATGTTAAGAATATAGCAGGACAGATTCTCCAGGTATTGCCCCTGAGAGTATTGGATTGCATCAGAAAAGAAGATGGTGGAAAATTAGGCGGAGGGGATCACATACCTGACTGTTGGTTCAAATTAATAACATCAGCACAGATTGTGCACCCTGGAAAATTGGGTGCCAATCCTAAGGCTTACAGCGTGACCAATGCACTTGGCATGCTCCCCTGTGGATAGTGGAAAGGGAGCTACAAATATATGCAAGCTGTGCACTAATAGACCAGCAATGTCAGTATAAATGAGAAAGCCTTTGTGTAGTGTGGTCAGAATAACTGAGCAGCAGTTCAATTGCACAGCAGGTAAATGGAACCGGCACAAAAGGGGAAAGCACCCCTTCCACCCACAGCCTGCCTTTGAACAAGAAACAATTCACGTATCCTGCCATGTGCCTTGTGATCTTAACTCCCAATGCTGATGAATTGGCTGTTGGCTCCTGAACATATTACCATCGTGTTCCCAATGGATCCTGAGACCTGTCCAGAGCTGAACAATTATTTGTGTTTTGTCTAGCATGGTCAGCCTGTGTGCATCATGGTATGGTGTATTATGGTCATTTCATTGGTCCTTCTGTTGGGAAGACCGCTGCCACTCTTGAGACTGTACCTCAGTAGACAACACCACTTTTCAGAGGGGAGAATCTGACTACATTGCACTTAGCAACTAGTTCTCAAAGTAAAATGAAGAATTGCACCTAACATTCAATAAAAGAGAAACTAATCCACTTGCTTGGTCTGTGTAGGATTTGACTGGTGTATTTATAAAGAAGCTGCTGCAGTTGATGTTGCTACCAGCAGCTGTACATAAATATAGTTTATTTGAAAGCTATAAATAAGCTTCACAACTAAGCTAAGGTCATGGGTTGACTGTGACCTTTTCCTGTCATTAATGTGAGTCACGGGGTGGCCTGAGTGCTGTGAGCAGAGTAACTAAGACCTTTATATAATCTCACCTAAAAGAAAGATATTCCCTTTTGAAAACTATTGGAAGCCCCAGTATTCCAAATCTCTATTTGCATTGACCTAAAATAGTCTTTGACTCAAAATGATGTTGTTTTTTCCGGTACTTTGCAGCCATGTCCTTGCTGCCTGGCATAAAAAATGTACTTGTAAATCCCATTTCCATTGAAGTTATGATACTTCCCATTGTGACTTGGACAAGCATAAAACTTAATTGTCAATATCATTTCTTCTTTGAACTAAGTTATTTGATCCTGACTGTGCAAAGTGAAGCATTTGCTTCCCATATTTTGCCTCTAAAATAAACCTGAAAATAATTCACTGCAAAACATTGCTACAGCTTTGCGAGGGAAACCATGTTAAAATGTGGAGATGTATGTTCCTCTTGTACTTTAGGGTTACTGACTTCCAGTACAAGGTGAAACAGAGCCTGAATTAGCAACAGAATTATCATTACTGTCTGGAGGATTTGTACTGTAGCAATCTTCTGTTGGCACATTGCTATCAGTGACAACAGAGCTGCAAGGGTGAATAACACTCCAGCTCAGTAACCTGAAACACCAATGAATGTTTGGATCAAATGCCAACAGTGAAGAAGAAAAACACTTTGGAACAGCTTCAATTCTCAACTTTCTTTGGCGAATTGAACTCACTATGATGAGTGAAACTGAACTCTTTTCTATGCTCCTAATTTTTTTTGAAGCACGTCATTTTATGGCAATTTTTCCTTCTTGAAAGTCCATGTGTTGACAGAGCTCAAGATAGTTAGAGACCTAATGGTTAGATACAGTACTCAGCTGACACCCGATAGGGAGCTTTCCAGAACAAGGATTGGTTGACATTTAGTCCTAAAATAAACCAGTAGCACTATTCACTGGTGCCATGATGTTGAGTTGAACTGAATGCATCGGTCACTGTAGTTTTCCAGTAATGTCTCTACAAGCAACTCAGCAAATGTGACCAATAGTGTAAGGTGGGAAAACTGAAAACTTAGAAGCTCGGTGTGTTCCCCACCTTTATAATTGAATGAACACAAAAACTACCTGACAATTTGAATTTGCTGTGGTTATAAATAAAACGTTGGAATATTTTTAATTGCCCTGATTAAGATGTGAATATAACATTCATTTAGACTGACTTCAGAGTATCTTAAGACATGATGGTGTGAAGGCCAATCACTTCCTGTGTTAGTAACAATGTTATCTGCTACGGTAAGAGTCATGTTGATGATTTGAAAGTTTTGGAGTGCGTGTTGAAGGTGGTGGATGGGGTCCCAATCGAGCAGGCTGCTTTGTCCTGAATGATGTTGAGCTTCTTGAGTGTTGCAGCTGCACTTATGCAGGCAAGTGGAGAATATTCCATCATCCTTTGCATTGTAGATGCTCAACAGGCTTTGAGGAGTGAGATAGGCAAATCATTGACTATTGAGTATCCAGAATTTGAGTGCAAATGGGTGGAGTAGGGGAGGAGATGGGCAGGCATAGAAATTTAAACATGGCTATCTGTGATGGAGATAAGGAGTTGGGAGCTCGCCTTGCAGTCAAGTATAGCACCAAGATTACAAACGATGATGATATTGCAGAGTTTGTGTGGGAGCAAAAACTTTTTTTTTTTGGTTTTGCTAATCAAGTGGAGAAAATTATAGCTGATTGCTTTTCAACAGGCAGTCCCAGTACAGAGGCAGTGGAGGAGTTGAAAGAGGAGGCAGAGTGATGGAGCTAACTTCCACATTTACAACTCTGTCTTCAATTGATGTCACCTAGGAGGAGGATGAGAAAACATGGCCAAGGATGAATCTAATCAGGCTATGCAAAGTAGTTGTACAAGAGCTGAAGCCTTTGGTACAAATGCTGCAGCTATTATCGGATAGGCAAGAGTAAAACCGAGGAAAACCAGTGCAGTTGAGATGAATTGCAGAGGAGGATAATGTAGTTGATCATATTTCTGCTCTTGTATCTTATGGTCTTATTAAGAGGGTCAAGGGTTACGGGGAGAAGGCAGGCGAATAGGGATGAGAATCATATCAGCTATGATTGAATGGTGGAGCACACTCAATAGGCTGAAGTCTAATTCTACTCCTATATCTTATGGTCTTATTTGGGGCACAAAATTAATTCACCCTGTTCTTTGGATGCTGGGGCCGTGATTGATGTCATGCCAGTGTCTGTTCAGACAAATAAAAACAGGAAATGATAGAAAATCGCAGCAGGTCTGACAGCATCAGTGGGGAGAGATTAGAGCCGTCATCAGGGCTGACAAAGGGTAATCCAAATTTGAAATGTAAGCTCTGTGTTCTCTGTCCACAGATGCTGTCAGACCGGCTGAGATTTTCCAGCAATTTTTTGTTTCAAATTCCAGCATCTGCAGTAATTTGCTTTAACCTATTCAGACTGAGATGGGTAAGACAATAGATCTATCTACCCTTTTCATCTCATGATTTCAGGGTAAGATCCTGTGCAAGTCTCCTGTTCGGTGCCACTGGTGAGCTCTGCATACAGCAGGCGGCACCAACAGCATTATTTGCTGATCACATGGTACAGGCGGACAGTAACTTCATTATAGTGTTAATGTAAGCCTACTTGTGACGAATGAATAAACTTGAACTTTAAAAGGGATGGTGGAAAGAAAGATCGCTAAATGGAAATTCTTGGATTGTGTGGGCACACAGAGAGATCCAGTTTGATAATTGTGGTCCAGGAGGCATTAGTGATGCAGGTGGAGATACAGCACAGTTTGTGCAGAGGCCTAGGAAACCTTCATGGAGCACCTTCAGAAGGGAGTGGGTGCTGCAGGCTGAGAAGCTCAGCTCCCGGTTTCTGGGATCCGATGACAGCAGTGCCACAAGAGGTCTAAAGACCTCACGCAGGTGCTCAAGGTCAGTGAATACACCTTTGCAGGACATTTTCTCCCCTCCGCACTACCAACCTGTCATGCTGCTCAATTCACCGCACTCCCACCATGCACCTGTCAACATCCCCGACACTCGGGACAAGGGCCTAACATCCAGATTCTCCACTTTATCCTCACACACTTACCAATGCTGCCACCCACTATGTTCCCCCCCCCCCCCCCCACCCCCCCCCCCCCGCCCCTCCATTACTCTGATACGGCAGACACATCAGCCAAACATGGTACAACATACCCACTGACTTTCTGCCCTCACTTTTGCAAGATAATAGACACGAGAGCAGAGCAGCTCCCCTGAGCCCATGGAAGAGGTGGCTCTCTCCATTATAGGGCCGACTGTGATGGGGCTTGTACCATTCAGTGGTCACCTGAGGATGTTAGTATGTTTTATGTTCTTGGCCTTGTGTCTTCTCAACTCCCAGTTCACCCTTCTCCTGCTATCTGACACGATGAACAAAGTAATGATGTGGAGATGTCGGCGTTGGACTGGGGTAAACACAGTAAGAAGTCTCACAACACCAGGTTAAAGTCCAACAGGTTTATTTGGTAGCAAAAGCCACTAGCTTTCCGAGCACTGCTTCTTCGTCAGGTCCCCCACCTCAACCATTCCCTTCTCTTAGTCAACTTTCTTTTGCAGATTTCCTGCCAGCTGCCCCAGGGGGAGAGTAACAGTACAACACCAATCAAGAAACCCCATTACTTGAGCTGACACTGCACACACCTCGGAGATCAGTATCAAGTTGGGATAAGAAGGCATTGGGTTATCCAGGTCCACATGGGCTGCAACCGAGCGTGTTTCAAAAGAAAAATACTGCGGGTTCTGAAAATCTGACACAAAACAGGAAATGCTGAAAATATCGAGCAGGTCAAACAGCATCTGTGGAGGGAGCTACAGAGCCAATGTTTTAGGTCTGGAAGCTTTCCTGAGTATAAAATGTTTTGTTTGACAGTTCTCTGGAGGACATGGTCACAGAGGAGTTCTGTTGCAGAGGACCTTGATAGAGTGCTGATAAGTACGCATCTTGAGATGTTGGATGCAAACAGCCTCCTGTCACTGTCAAGGAGCATGAAGGATTCTAGCACCAAGTTTATAGAGGGCATCATGGAGAGCTTGTCTTCTCTACAACCAAGCTTCATCACCCTGTAGTACTGCAGCCTCAGAAACACTGTCGCTGCTATTGATTTATTGATACAGCATTGCTGTTGCAGACTTTGTGTGGACAGGTTGTCTACTGCTTTGCTGTCCCCATGAGAATGCAATAACAAAAGCACCAAAACATCTGAGCAATTTCAGACACATTCCAGTGGGGACATTGCCATAAGTTTTCTTACCTGTCATCAGTGTCCTTGGCCCAAGACATGCATTTAGATTGTGCTTTTCTTGACTATTAGATGTCTCAAAATGCTTCACAGCAAATTAAGTTCTTTTGAAGTGTAGTCACTGTTCTAATGTAGGTAACGTGGCTGCCCATATGCACATAGACAGTTCCTACAAACCGCAGTGTGATAGTGGGCAGACATCTGTTTTATTGATGATAATTGATGGATGTATATTGGTCTGGACACTGGGTATAACTCCCCTGTTCATCTCTGAAATAGGCCAATAGCCTAGATTTAGCATTTCATCTTAAAGGACCTCTAAGATTGCAGGGCTCCCTCAGTACTGCAATCTAGTGTCAGCCTTCATTTTTGTACTCAAGCCTTGGGTGAGACTTAAACCCAGAACCTTGTGTCTCAGAGGAGAGAATGCTAACAACTGAGTCACAGCTGACACTCCAACTAACGCTACTGCAGGGCTCATCCTGCTGTTCACATTTCTTTGGTCAAAAGTGGACAAAACAGGTCCCAGGACCTGTTTGTCCAATATTATTA
Organism: Mustelus asterias; assembly: GCF_964213995.1. Taxonomy (NCBI): domain Eukaryota; kingdom Metazoa; phylum Chordata; class Chondrichthyes; order Carcharhiniformes; family Triakidae; genus Mustelus; species Mustelus asterias. The sequence goes on from NC_135805.1 coordinate 81,974,203, forward strand.
TTCTGGTGATACATCAGCCAATTGGGTTATATGACATGAGAATAATTCCATTTACACGTGCTGGGTGCATGCAGGGGATAGATTTGTGTGCATCGTACTGTGTACTGGACACAGTGCAGGTGGTGGCCCACTGTGTTATCTACCTCCAGGGTTTTGAAGTAAGACTGCCACTAAAAGTGAATGGATTTCTCACCCTTTGGCTCTGCAGCACGATCAGCCTGGTTCAGTCATGGAGTGTCGAAACCATAAAAACCTCTGTGTTTGGTGAATGCTTTAAAATTGTTAATTTCTTCCATAACTATTGTCATTAAAATTAGGAAAGCATGTGATCAAAATTGCAGCTGTTGATGAATTAACTTGATGCACCCAAAGCGCATGAAGGACTATCATTGGCGGCAGTATTTATTCACTGACACTTGTTGAAAATGCAGATTTGTGGAAGTCAGACAAACGCAGGATTGACTTATCTGTGATTTCTCCTAAAGCCAAATACCTTGCAGGCTATATTGTGAGAATGGACACCTGGATAATGGGCACTTAGCCAAATTACAGTGGGAGCTGGAATTGTACCTGGGTCAGTGGTTCATATCTTCAAGAGGGAAGGAGAACGACATTTATAAATTGTGGTCAAAACGGGCCAAATGTTAGTCCAGGAAAGAGTGTGGGTTTAGAGGTAGATGGAAGGTTAAAAGCTGCAAAAACTGCTAGCGTGTTGGAAACTTGCTCCAATCATCACACCCATGCATAATTCAAGCATGTTAGAATGGCTGTGTGTAAACCCCTCGGGAGAGATGGTTGCCCATTAACAGATACAAATCACTCAATTGGAGAAAAATTTCAACACCCTTTCTCACAGTATTCCATAATATTTACATTAGAGAAATGGGTCTTTTGGCCCAGCAGGTGTATGCCTGTGTTTATACTCTGCATCAACCTCTATCTCGCATCAAAATATCCTATTCATTTACCCTAGTGTGTTTGGCTTCCTCTTAAATACACCGATGTTAGCTGTGTCACCTGAGCTACTCCTTGTGGCAGAGAGTTCCATATCATGTTCCGCGCTGAAATGCACCTGTGAAGATGAGCTGAAAATGCAACAATAATTGAGAGCTAATCAAAACTAATGGAGATATTTGGTATTTGCTGTGACTTTTTTTAACTACTACTGGGAAAGGATTTGTTTATATTACTTTTGTATGGCCATGCATATGCCGACTCACTCAGCCTGTCCAAATCACGCTGAAGCATCTCTGCAAATCTCCTCACAGTTCACGTTTCCACCCAACTTTGTATCATCTGCAAATTTGGTGAAAATACATTTAGTTCCCTCATCCAAATCATTCATATATGATGCGAATAGTTGGGGTTCTAGCACAGATCCCTGCATACCCCACTACTCACTGCCTACCAATTGGAAAAGTACCCATTTATTTCAACTCTTTGCTTCTTGTCCGCTAACCAGCTTCCTATCCATCTCAAGACATTACCCGCAATCCCATACACTTTAACTTTACATGACCACAAAACATGTAGTCATCTCTGGTAAGTTGCCGGTGCCACGTGATAGCGAGTTGAGGAACAGGGAGAGAGTGCAGTTAAACATGTGGTTGCAGGGATGGTGTAGGAGGGAGGGTTTCAGATACGTGGATAATTGGAACACATTCTGGGGAAGGTGGGACCTGTACAAACAGGACGGGGTGCACCTGAACCAGAGGGGCACCAATATCCTAGGAGGGAAATTTGATACGGCTCTTCAGGGGGGTTTAAACTAATTTGTCAGGGGAGTGGGAAAAGGAGTTGTAGTCCAGAAGTCAGTGAGGGTGGTGAGGTATTGGGGAAGGTATCAGGGTCAAGGGTGGGTACCGGTAGACAGGAAGGTGGGTTGAAGTGTGTCTACTTCAATGCAAGGAGCATCCGGAACAAGGTAGATGAACTTGGGACGTGGATTGGTACTTGGGACTACGATGTTGTGGCCATTACGGAGACGTGGGTAGAACAAGGACAGGAATGGTTGTTGGACGTTCCGGGGTATAGATGTTTCAGTAAGTGTAGGGAAGCTGGTAAAAGAGGTGGAGGAGTGGCATTGTTAATCAAGGATAGTTTAACGGCTGTGGAAATGCACTTCGAGGGGGATCTGCACACTGAGGTAATATGGGCTGAGGTTAGAAATGGGAAAGGAGCGGTCACGTTGTTAGGAGTTTACTATAGGCCCCCAAATAGTAATAGAGATGTGGAGGAAGAAATTGCTAAGCAGATTATGGATATGTGTGGGGGTCACAGGGTAGTTGTCATGGGGGACTGCCTGGTTTGGAGGGTAGGTCTTGTGAGGAAAGGTTGAGGGAGCTAGGGCTGTTCTCTCTGGAGCGGAGGAGGCTGAGGGGAGACTTAATAGAGGTTTATAAAATGATGAAGGGGATAGATAGAGTGAATGTTCAAAGACTATTTCCTCGGGTGGATGGAGCTATTACAAGGGGGCATAACTATAGGGTTCGTGGTGGGAGATATAAGAAGGATATCAGAGGTAGGTTCTTTACGCAGAGAGTGGTTGGGGTGTGGAATAGACTGCCTGCAGTGATAGTGGAATCAGACACTTTAGGAACATTTAAGCGGTTATTGGATAGGCACATGGAGCACACCAGGATGATAGGGAGTGGGATAGCTTGATCTTGGTTTCAGATAAAGCTTGGCACAACATCGTGGGCCGAAGGGCCTGTTCAGTGCTGTACTGTTCTATGTTCTATATTAATCTGCTATGTGAGACCTCCTGAAAGTCTACATAAACCACATCCACTGGTTCTCCCTGGTCATCGCTACTAGTTACATCCTCAAAGAATTCCAGTAGATTTGTCAAACATGATTTCCCTTTCATAAATCCATGCTGACTTTTGTCTGATTACACCACTGCTTTCCAAATCCTTGATAATGGACTCTAGCAACTTCCCTACTACTGACATCACTACTCTTTAGTTCCCTGTTTTCTCTCCACCTCCCTTTTTAAATAGCGGACTTACATTAGCTAACCTTCTGTAGGAACCATTCCGGAGCCCAAAGAATTTTGGAAAATGACGACCAATACTATTTCCAGGGCCACTTCCTTAAGCACTCTGGGATGAAGATTATCAGGCCCTGAAGATTTATCCACCTTCAATCCCATCAATTTCCCCAAAACCATTTCTCTCCTAATGCTGATTTCCTTCTGTTTAAAGGAGGGTAGTGAGAGGAGAAATTGGTGCTGTTTAAATTATGCCCCCTCCCTCCTGTCCATAACAAAGGGTCCTAATACCTGTTATAGGTGTGCCCACTGAATGCTGATTTTCTTTGCGCAAATGACAGGCAATTGGGGCTCAATGAGATTGTGTTTCCTGCCTGCCATATTGAAGAATCAGGAGCTGGAAAAATAGTTGTTACGTAGTGGAGTATCTAGATCTCATTCTGGTTAATCTGGGAGGATCAGGATATTGAATTTAATAATCAGCCATGATAATGAATGGTGGAGCAGGCTCGAAGGGCCGAATGGCCTACTCCTGCTTCTAGTTTCTATGTTTAAGATGTTTCCATTTCCTCCACTATCAGCAAGTGGGAAAATTGTGAATTCTTTGAACTTGGTACTCTGCTTACTTTCTGAACTCAGTAACAGAAAGGCCCTCTACCAATAAATATACTGCTAAACACAATCAGCATGTCCAAACATGTTTGATTGTTGGAAGCCTCATCAAAGATTTAACTATGGAAACACAAACAAATGCTTGCTTAGCATAAACTATCTGATTAATATGAGGTACACTGAAACTAATATGAATATTGAACTAACATTCCCTTGACACTTATCTGGGCAGTGCCACTTGATAGTAGGGTGACATTCGTTCTGCTCCCATTCATACACATCCAGTACTCCACTTAATCATTTGGTCAAGAGCTTATCCATGAGTGTAGATAAACTCAAACAGTAATCAAAGCTGGGATTTGAACTTCCATCTCCCGGTTGAAAGTTCAGCGTTCATCATAGAATCCATACAGTGCAGAAGGAGGCCTTTTGGCCCATCGAGCCTGCACCAACAACAATCCCTATAACCCCACGTATTTGCCCTACTAACCCCCCTGACCCTGTTAATCTCCCTGACATTAAGGATCAATTTATGGCCAATCAACCTAAACTGGAGCAACCAGAGTTTGTTTGGTTTTAATGAAAGTAGTAAGAAGTTTAACAACACCAGGTTAAAGTCCAACAGGTTTATTTGGTAGCAAAAGCTGATTGCCTGGTGATCAGTGTGGCTTTTGCTACCAAATAAACCTGTTGGACTTTAACCTGGTGTTGTTAAACTTCTTACTGTGTTTACCCCAGTCCAACGCCGGCATCTCCACATCATTTAATGAAAGTGCCATAAAAGATGAACGGTTCTGTTCTTTAATTGATCATTAACGTGATAATCATTAGTGTCAGGGACATGAATGTCAAGTGAATTATTAGTACTTATAAAATAAAACACTGCCACAGCATTCCCGACTCCAACCTCCAAACAGCTCCTCTACCATACTAGTTTAAAATTATTTATTTTCCTACCCTGTGACCTGTCTAACTCCAGTAGCAGATTATAGACTACTTGGTGCCTTGGGGGAACTGGACTGATTGCCTGGTGATCAACTTGGTTTTTGATGCCATTGTTACTTATCCTGTGATGAGAAGTAATTCCATAACACGTGAAGCGGATGATATGATTCGCAATTCAAGTTGCAGGCCAAATTGTTCCCATCTGCCATAAGTGCACCTGTGTTCTGCTGTCCCTCTTTTTTTGTACTAGTCGTAGAATCAGTATTACAACAGAATTGATGCACAGCATTGAAATTTCAGTTATTGTTGTCGGTAATTTTCTAGATCTGCATTCCATTGTGGGTACATTGTATTGAATTACTGCAGTGTTTTTTTTTGTGCTTCATTCACTTGATGAAAAGCTCATGTCAAACCTAACACAGTAACAAAGATTGAATGTCAGTAGTTGCTTGGCGCATTCCATTTGACTATTGTTAGGTCAGTGATCATGCTTTTTTTTGTTGCTGAAATGTTGTTTATATTTTTCTGAATGAATATTGCTTTAAAAGAGTAGATGGGTCTCGCAGCTTCGGCAGCTCTTGTTTTGGGCAGGGTCAGTGGAAAGTTTTATGGTGAGTTCTACATTCTTCACCATCCTGCGAATAAAGCATTGCCGCTGAAGTTAACGCAATAACTAAATTAGCAGTTATTATTGTGATTAGGAATAGAAATTTGTCGCAGTAAAATGAAAGTTGAAATGTGCACAGATTCACAGCAGGATGTTGTTAATTTTGAAGACTATGAACAGTACTTCATTAACAGCAGCACTAAATTAAATTCTCCTGGTCTTAAACCATCAAGTTAGCAATTTGGAGATATTGCTGTGAAGAGGAAGTCTTGTCTGTTGTCTAGTTGTGCTGCAGGAACAAATTGAAGCTGACTTATTAGTGCATTTGATTTCATAATTTTGGTTACAGGCCAAGATAATCATGGGGTGGGATTTTCCAGCCGCATTCGCCCCAAAACTGAAAAACCCTGCCCGAGGTTAATGGGCTTTTGCATCGTCTGCCCCCTGCCCATTACGATTCCCATGGTGGACGGAACTGTAAAATTTCCCCCATGGTGTTGCCTTCACCGCAATCACCAAACTGATGGTTAGATTGTAGGTGTGAGCATTTGAGAAGAGAGTTAGGTTTCCCGTTTGATAGTATTTAGTGGTGCCTTGGACCCTTGCAGTTTTACTGATAGCAGTTTATACATTTTGATTTTTCACGTGAAATTTTACAGATGTGTCAACTATTTCAACTAATTTGAATTTTCCAACTTTTCTTGAGTCTTACGGAGACTAATATTGTGAATCTTTCACCATCGTGTGCATTTAATTACACCTGCAGTAGGCCTCTTGTATGTGTGTAGTGTAATCACATTTCCCCTTCAGTTCTTCATCACACAAGTGATCACTTTAATCAATAAAACATTTAATACCACCGTGGTTCACAAAAAAAAATCTGACTTTAAATAAAGTGAATACAGTGATATTCAAATATTTAATTATCTGGATGGAACTGGTGATAGCATTTTAGTTTTTAAGACCAATGTATAAACATATGAATTAGGAGCAGGAATAGGCTATTCGGCACTTTGAACCTGCTCTGTCAATTGATAATATCATGGCTGATCTGATTGTGGCCTCGCATCTACTTTCCTGTCCACCTACCATTAACTTTGACTCCCCTGTTACACAGAAACATAGAAAGTAGAGCAGAAGTAGACCATTCGACCTTCAAGCCAGCTCTGCCAGTCAGTATGATCATGACTGATCCTCTATCTCAGCACCATACTCACCCCCCCCCCCCCCCCCACCCCCACCCCCACTCTCCACATTCCCTTTGACACCTTTAGTGTCAGGAAATCTATTTTCTCAAATATATTTAGTGACTTGGCCTCCACAGCGTTCTGTGGTAGAGCATTCCATAGGTTCACTACACAATATGTGAAGAAACATCTCATCATGTCAGTTCTAAATGGTTCTACCCCATATGGGCGGCACGGTAGCACAGTGGTTAGCACTGCTGCTTCACAGCTCCAGGGTCCCGGGTTCGATTCCCGGCTCGGGTCATTGTCTGTGTGGAGTTTGCACATTCTCCTCGTGTCTGCGTGGGTTTCCTCCGGGTGCTCCGGTTTCCTCCCACAGTCCAAAGATGTGCGGGTTAGGTTGATTGGCCAGGTTAAAAATTGTCCCTGAGATGCGTAGGTTAGAGGGATTAGCGGGTAAATATGTGGGGGTAGGGCCTGGGTGGGATTGTGGTCGGTGCAGACTCGATGGGCCGAATGGCCTCCTTCTGCACTGTAGGGTTTCTATGATTTCTATGATATCCTGAGTGTGACCCCCCACCCCCAGCCAAGAGAAATATCATCCTTCAATCCAGTCTGTCCAGCTCTGACAGAATTTTATGTGTTTAAATCTGATTCCCCCTCATTCATCTAAACTCCAGTGAATGCAGGCCTAATCGACCCAATCTCTCCTGATACCATAATCCTGCCCTATCCAGCTGCAGTAAGATAGCCTTGCTCCTGTACTCAAATCATCTTACAATGAAGACCAACATACCATTTCCCCTCCTAACTGCTTGCTGTACATGCACGATTGCTTTTAATGACTATTGTACTAGGACACCCAGGTCCCTTTGTATGTCAACATTTTCCAATCTGTCACCGTTTAGCTAAGACTCAGCCATTCTGTTTCTCTATCTGATGTAAATAACTTCACATTTATCCACAGTATACTGCATTTCTAATGTATATGTCCACTCACTCAACTTGTCTAAATTACCTTGACATCCTCCTCACCTCTCCTATTCCCACCAAATTTTGTGTCATCAGCAAACTTGAAAATATTACCTTTTGTTCCCTCATCCAAATTATTGATGCATATTGTGAACAGCTGGTGCCCAAGCACTAATCATTTCAGGATTTCGCTAGCCATTGTCTGCCCCTTTGTAAAATACCCATTTATTTCTACTGTCCGTTTCCTATCTGCTAACCAATTTTCAATCCATGTCGATTCCTCCAATCCCATGCATTTTGAATTTGCACACTTTTACGTGGGACTTCAAAGATTTTTTTGAAAATCCAAATACATCACATCCACTGGTTCACTCTTATCTAATCTACTAGTTACATCCTCTCAAAGCTCCAGTCAGTTTGTCAAACATGATTTCTCTTTCATAAATTCATGTTGACTTTGGATTTGAATTTTCCCAAATATTAGCTTTCCCCCTCCCCCCACCCCGACGCCCGCAATACCTTCAACTGAGCTCCTCTGGGAGGTCTGTTTACCAGGTGCACACCTTGGGGAAAGCAGTCGGGTTCCGCACTGATCTGCCCTCACATTAACGTGGAGGGGGTATGATTCGGGCATTGAAGCCCACTTTGTATGGAAATGACATTCCTGACATTGATTATTACGTTATGTTCGTTGCAGGTAGGAGACAATCGTGTCATGTTTTTATGCCACCATGAAATGTGATTTGGACATCTTGCAGGATTTTCCGCTCTCGTTGCCAAACCCACCTGGCGAAAACGGGATTGGAGAGCTCCGGCCTTTGCTTAACCCTGTTAACAATTTTCAAGTGTCCTGTTATTCCATCCTTTATCACTTTAGCGATTTCCCTATTACTGATGTTAGGCTAACCAGTTGGTAATTCTGTTTTTCCCTCTTTTTAAAAAAAGATATAGTAGGGTTACATTTGCCACCTTCCAATCTGCCAGGAATGTTCCAGAATATATAGAATTTTGGAAGATGACAACCAACACATCCACTATTTCCATGGCCACCTCCTTTAGTGCCCTGGGAAGTAGATTATCAGGCCCTGATAATCTAACATTATCTCCAATGGAAGTGGGCAGTTCTATTATTTCTTAGGTGAAAGAGGTTAGATAGAAACAAGAAGCCTCAAGAAATGTATCACGGTTTTAAAAAAAATTGAAGAGGAATTTTCTATTTGATAGTTCTTAGATCTTTACATGAACTGCTTACTAAGTATGAGTCCATTTTTAGCATCAAAGGGGTGGAGCTCTTTCTATCCTCTGTTTGTTCCAGTGTGTATTTTATCCATGTATAATATACACAGCAGTTTGACTTAATTCTTCCCTGCCACCGGAAATCCTTTATCAAAGGGTTCATTATAATATTTTACTGATGGAAATATTCAACCTATTAACCAAAAAAATGCCAGCTTTAATTACTGAAATGATCCGTTCCATTGTTCCAGCCCTGACCCCTCTTTGTGTTAAATGCTTTGTTTCTTCATTCCATTTCACAAGCTTTATATATTTCAGTTGAGAAGTAGGATCTGCTCCTGAAATGTAAATGTATCCATTTTCATCACAAATGCTGACTGGCTTGTCCTGTAATTTCAGCCTTTTTTTATTTTTATGTTTCTTGTTCCAGATTTCACTATTTTGTTTTTCACTTCTATTATCATCTGCTGTTTGCCTGAGGTGCTTAGATTGAGACCTATTCATTCCGCTGCTTGTTACGAGGCAGTTAGATAGCAGCCAATGGAATTTCCATCAATATTTCAGGGGTAGTAATAGGTTTAAATTTCAGCCTTGGCTTTCACCACCTGTCTCACATTATAACTCCTAAAGGTTCTTTAATGCTGAGGAAAAAGGAATCGGGTGAAAATTTGGCTGAGATTCACTTTACATTGGAAACAATATTAGTACTTCACTGCATTGGGTTGGAAGGCAGGTTGAATTTTAAGAATGACAGTAACTCAGCCAAGCATGTGCCAAAATGCCATGTCCGTTATCAATTTTCTGACGGGTAGTAATGTGACTGATTAAACTTTCTCCATTGAAAACAGTGGGAATGAGAATCTGGAAGGTGCAGCGGATTGGTAGATTGCCTTTTCGTCTCAACAACTTGAGTAGAAATTCAGTACAGATTGATTGGATGAAAGCCTGAATTCTCTCGCCACTGGCTAAATATATTTATTGTGAGACTGTGTAGACTTGGTCTCAGTTCAGAATGAGAATGCTCACCTCCCTGAGGCAAAGGATTCTTCCTGCAAGGTCCATTTCAGGCCCTTGAGCGGACATTCTGACTGACTATTCTGGTACTGTAATGTGGAAGTCCTGCAACATTGGAGATATTGCCTTTCAGTTGTGCCATTAAACTGAAAACCTATCTGTTCTCTCAGGTAGATGTGAAACACCTTGCAGTATCATTCAAAGCAGAGTAGAAAACTTGTCCTGGTGTCCTGGCCAAAATATATCACAGTAAGAGTTTTAACAACACCAGGTTAAAGTCCAACGGTTTATTTGGTAGCAAATGCCATTAGCTTTCGGAGCGCTGCTCCTTCGTCAGATGGAATGGATTTCTGCTCTCAAACAGGGCATGCGGAGACACAAAATCAAGTTACAGAATACTGATTAGAATGCGAATCTCTACAGTCAACCAGGTCTTAATGATACAGACAATGTGAGTGGAGGGAGCATTAAGCACAGGTTAAAGAGATGTGTATTGTCTCCAGACAGGACAGACAGTGAGATTTTGCAAGTCCTCAGCTGAGGGCTCAATTTTTGCCCCACCACCAAAGGACTTGCAGAATCTCACTGGCTGTCCTGTCTGGAGACAATACACATCTCTTTAACCTGTGCTTAATGCTCCCTCCACTCACATTGTCTGTATCATTAAGACCTGGTTGACTGTAGAGATTCGCATTCTAATCAGTATTGTGTAACTTGATTTTGTATCTCCGCATGCCCTGTTTGAGAGCAGAAATCCACTCCATCTGATGAAGGAGTAGCGCTCTGAAAGCTAATGGCATTTGCTACCAAATAAACCTGTTGGACTTTAACCTGGTGTTGTTAAAACTCTTGCTGTGTTTACCCCAGTCCAACGCCGGCATCTCCACGTCAAAATATATCACTCGACCGATATAACATAATGGGGTAAATTTTAACCATTGAGCTGCTGACTGCCTGAGCGGACCCACCAACGTCTAGAAAGAGGATCTCATTATTATGCCAAATAGGCAGACCACTTCAGCTCAATGGCTCTAGCCTGGCATAATATTGGACAGTCCAGATATGAACATATGAATATACAAGTTACGAGCAGACCATTTGGCACATTGAGCCTACTCCGCCATTCAATAAGATCATGGTTGATCTGACTGTAACCTTCCATTGACCCCCATAATCTTTCACTCCCTTGTTTATCAAAAATCTATCTACATCTGCCTTGTTTCTTTTTTCTTCCTTCTGCCAAAGTGGACAATTTCATATTTTCCCACGTTCTACGACATTTGCCATTCCTCCGTCCACTCTCATAACCTATCTATGTCCTCTTCACAACTTATTTTCCACTTCACAACTTACTTTCCTATCTATCTTTGTGTCATCAAATTTAACAACCTTCAGTCCCTCCATCCAAGTCATTTGTATAAATTGTAAAACTTAGAGACACCAGCACTGATTCCTGTGGCACACAACTTGTCAAATTCTGCCAACTAATAAATGACCCATTTAAGGTTACCCTTTGTTTCCTGTCAGCTAGCCAATCTTCTGTCCATGCCAATATGTTACCCTCTACACCATGAGCTTTTATTTTCTGCAATAACTTTTTGATGTGGCACCTTAGCAAATGCCTTCTGGAATTCTAAATACAGTGCATTCACCACAGGATAAATGATTGCCTTCACAAAACTGTGTTGACTTTGCCTGATGGTAGCATGGTGGCACAGTGGTTTGCATTGCTGACTCAGTGCCAGGGACCCTAGTTCGATTCACTGTCGGTTCGAGTCCAGTAGGACTCGAGGATTTGAAAGCCTGCAGCTCGAACGGTTTGCTAGGTTTCTCTGGTCAGAATTTTACATTGCTTGGGCAACCTGGAGATGTGTGAAATTGCACAAGAAGATCACTGTCTGTGTGGAGTCTGCACGTTCTCCCCGTGTCTGTAATATAAGTCTATTGTGACAGTAATAAATAAACTTTAAACTTTTAAAAAATAACTTTGATTACCTTAAGGTTTTCTAAGTGCCCTATCATCTTTAATAATAATTTCCAACATTTTCCCTATGATAGACAATAAGCTAATTGGCCTGTAGTTTCCTGCTTTCTGTCTTCCTCCCTTTTTCAATAAAGGAGTTACATTCATAATTTTCCAACCTAATGAACCTTGCCCAAATCCAGGGAATTTTGGAAAATCAAAACGCATGCATCAGCTATCTCAGAAAATGCTGGAAAATCTCAGCAGATCTGAAAGCATCTGTGGAGAGAGAATAGAGCCAACGTTTCGAGCCTGGATGACCCTCCATCAGAGGTCTGACAAAGAATCATCCAGACTCTCAACGTTGGATCTGTTCTTCCTCCTCCGATGCTGTCAGACCTGTTGAGATTTTCCAGCATTTTCTGTTATTGTTTCAGATTCCAGCATCTGCAGTAATTTAGCTTTTATGCATCCACTATCTCACTAGCCACTTCTTTTAAGACCCTAGGAGGGAGTCCATTAAGAGCCGGGGATTTGAAAGCCTGCAGCTCCAACGGTTTGCTAGGTTTCTCTGGTCAGAATTTTACGTTGCTTGGGCAACCTGGAGATGTGTGAAATTGCACAAGAAGACATAAGGCGTGCATCCCACTATCTTGGTGCACTTGTGCGATATTTCGGTCAGCAGGCATGTTCAAGATTCGGAAGCACAACCGCCAACAATCCAGCAGGCAATTTAGCCCATTAAGGGGCCAATTAAACATAATCTTAGCTGGTCCATCTGCTTTTACAGTTGGTGGGCAGGCCGATTGGCCAGGCCCCCTTTATGTTTTAGCTGCAACATCAATCCAGGGCAGAGTGAAATGTCAGAGCTGAAATCAAATTTCAAAATGTGTGTGGGGACTGAGGTTTGCACTTGAATGTGCTGCCGAGACACCATTTGCAGTGTTTATCCATTGCAATTAATTTTGTACATGTCTGCAGCTCCCTGAGACAGCTCCGCAGTGGCTGGCCCATGAGGGAGCATAGAAACATAGAAGATAGGCACAGGACGAGGCCATTTGGCCCTTTGAGCCTGCTCCGCCATTCATTGCAATCATGGCTGATCGTCCAACTCAATAGCCTCATCCTAATCCATGTTAGATGTGCCAGCCCGCACCCTCCCTTTTCTCAGCACCTGCCCTCTTCCCACTCTCCTTGACATTGCTGAGCCTTTCCCAGCACTTGTTTGACGTTGGCTGCTTATTAATTGGCCAAGGGGGAGGGGGACCAGCCCCAAGTCATGGTTCACATAGGCACCCAAGACATAGGTAGGAAAAGGGATGGGGATGTAAGGTAGAAATTCAGGGAGTTAGGGTGGAAGCTTAGGGCTAGAACAAACAGAGTTGTTATCTCTGGTTTGTTACCTGTGCCACGTGCTAGTGAGGAGAGGAATAGAGAGAGAGAGCAATTGAACACGTGGCTACAGGGATGGTGCAGGAGGGAGGGATTCAGATACCTGGACAATTGGGGCTCATTCTGGGGTAGGTGGGACCTCTACAAATGGGATGGTCTGCACTTGAACCAGAGGGGTACCAATATCCTGGGGGGGAAATTTGCTAACGCTCTTCGGGAGGGTTTAAACTAATTCAGCAGGGGGGTGGGAACCTGAATTGTAGCTCCGGTGTACAGGAGGTTGAGAGTAGTGAGGTCATGGATGAGGTTTCAACGTCGCAGGAGTGTACCGGCAGGCAGGAAGGTGGTTTGAAGTGTGTATACTTCAACGCCAGGAGCATCTGGAATAAGGTGGGTGAACTTGCAGCATGGGTTGGTACCTGGGACTTCGATGTTGTGGCCATCTCGGAGACATTGATAGAGCAGGGACAGGAATGGTTGTTGCAGGTTCCGGGGATTAGATGTTTCAGTAAGAGCAGGGAAGGTGGTAAAAGAGATGGAGGTGTGACATTGTTAGTCAAGGACAGTATTACGGTGGCAGAAAGGACGTTTGATGAGGACTCGTCTACTGAGGTAGTATGGGCTGAGGTTAGAAACAGGAAAGGAGAGGTCACCCTGTTGGGAGTTTTCTATAGGCCTCTGAAAAGTTCCAGAGATGTAGAGGAAAGGATTGCAAAGATGATTCTGGATAGGAGCGAAAGTAACAGGGTAGTTGTTATGGGGGACTTTAACTTTGCAAATATTGACTGGAAAAGCTATAGCTCGAGTACTTTAGTGGGGTCAGTTTTTGTCCAATGTGTGCAGGAGGGTTTCCTGACACAGTATGTAGATAGGCCAACAAGAGGCGAGGCCACATTGGATTTGGTACTGGGTAATGAACCAGACCAGGTGTTAGATTTGAAGGTAGGTGAACAGTTTGGTGATGGTGACCACAATTCGTTTACGTTTACTTTAGCGATGGAAAGGGATAGGTATATACCGAAGGGTAAGAGTTATAGCTAGGGGAAAGGAAATTATGATGCGATTAGGCGAGATTTAGAATGCATAAGTTGGGGAAGGAAACTGCAGGGGATGGGCACAATTGATATGTGGAGCTTGTTCAAGGAACAGCTACTGCGTGTCCTTGATGAGTATGTACCTGTCAGGCAGGGTGGAAGTGGTCAAGCGAGGGAACCATGGTTTACTAAAGAAGTAGTCTCTTGTGAAGAGGAAAAAGGAGACTTATGTAAAGGTGAGACGTGAAGGCTCAGTTAGGGCGCTTGAGAGTTACAAGTTAGCCAGGAAGGACCTAAAGAGAGAGTTAAGAAGAGCCAGGAGGGGACATGAGAAGTCTTTGGCAGGTAGGATCAAGGAAAACCCTAAAGCTTTCTATAGGTATGTCAGGAATAAAAGAATGACTAGGGTAAGATTAGGGCCAGTCAAGGACAGTAGTGGGAAGTTGTGCGTGGAGCCTGAAGGGATAGGAGAGGCGCTAAATGAATATTTTTCATCAGTATTCACACAGGAAAAAGACAATGTTGTCGAGGAGAATACTGAGATACAAGCTATTAGACTAGACGGGATGGAGATTCATAAGGAGGAGGTGTTAGCAATTCTGGAAAGTGTGAAAATAGATAAGTCCCCTGGGCCGGATGGGATTTATCCTAGGATTTTCTGGGAGGCTAGGGAGGAGATTGCAGAGCTTTTGGCTTTGATCTTTATGTCATCATTGTCTACAGGAATAGTGCCAGAAGACTGGAGGATAGCGAATGTTGTCCCCTTGTTCAAGAAGGGGAGTAGAGACAACCCTGGTAATTATAGACCAGTGAGCCTGCCTTCTGTTGTGGGCAAAGTTTTGGAACGGATTATAAGAGATAGGATTTATAATCATCTAGAAAGGAATAATTTGATTAGGGATAGTCAACACGGTTTTGTGAAGCGTAGGTCATGCCTCACGAACCTTATTGAGTTCTTTGAAAAGGTGACCAAAGAGGTGGACGAGGGTAAAGCAGTTGATGTGGTGTATATGGATTTCAGTAAAGCGTTTGATAAGGTTCCCCACGGTAAGCTATTGCAGAAAATATGGACGCATGGGATTGAGGGTGATTTAGCGGTTTGGATCAGGAATTGGCTAGCTGTAAGAAGACAGGGTGGTGGTTGATGGGAAATCTTCATCCTGGAGTTCAGTTTCTAGTGGTGTACCGCAAGGATCTGTTTTGGGGTCACTGCTGTTTGTCATTTTTATAAATGACCTGGATGAGGGCGTAGAAGGATGGATTAGTAAATTTGCGGATGACACTAAAGTCAGTGGAGTTGTGGCCAGTGCGGAAGGTTGTTGCAGAGGGACATAGATAAGCTGCAGAGCTGGGCTGAGAGGTGGCAAATGGAGTTCAATGTGGAAAAGTGTGAGGTGATTCACTTTGGAAGGAGTAACAGGATTACAGAGCACTGGGGCTAATGGTAAGATACTTGGTAGTGTGGATGAACAGAGAGATCTGTGTCCATATGCATAGGTCCCTGAAGGTTGGCACCCAGGGTGATAGGATTGTTAAGAAGGCGTACGGAGTGTTAGCTTTTATTGGTCGAGGGATTGAGTTTCGGGGCCAGGAGGTCATGTTGCAGCTGTACAAAACTCTGGTGTGGCCGCACTTGGAGTATAACGTACAGTTCTGGTCGCCGCATTATAGGAAGGATGTGGAAGCATTGGAAAGGGTGCAGAGGAGATTTACTAGGATGTTGCCTGGTATGGTGGGAAGGTCTTATGAGGAAAGGCTGAGGGACTTGAGGTTGTTTTTGTTAGAGAGAAGAAGGTTAAGAGGTGACTTAATAGAGGCATACAAGATGATCAGAGGATTAGATAGGTGGATAGTGAGAGCCTTTTTCATCGGATGGTGATGTCTAGTACGAGGGGACATAGCTTTAAATTGAGGGGTGATAGATAT
Organism: Mustelus asterias; assembly: GCF_964213995.1. NCBI lineage: Eukaryota > Metazoa > Chordata > Chondrichthyes > Carcharhiniformes > Triakidae > Mustelus > Mustelus asterias. The sequence continues at coordinate 81,990,083 of NC_135805.1, forward strand.
AGGACAGATGTCAGAGGTAGGTTCTTCACTCAGAGAGTAGTAAGGGCGTGGAATGTCCTGCCTGCAACAGTAGTGGACTCGCCAACATTAAGGGCATTTAAATGGTCATTGGATAAACATATGGATGATATTGGAATAGTGTAGGTTAGATGGGCTTTAGATTGGTTTCACTGGTCGGCGCAACATCAAGGACCGAAGAGCCTGTACTGCGCTGTAATGTTCTATGTTCTAACTAGCATAAAGTCGTGTTCCAGGGCCGGTCGCAACCAGAAGTGTGTTTCACACCTGCTTCTGGCCCCACCGAGTACGCACGTCTGACGGGCAAAAATTTCAGGCTGCTGAGTTCCTCCCTTCCTTTCAGTTCCTGACTTAGTTATTTCTGGGATGTTACTTGTATCCTCTACAGTGAAGGCTGATGCAAAGTACCTGTTCAATTCATCTGCTATCTCATTATTTTTTCATTATTAATTCCCCAGCCTTACTTTCAACAGGACCAATGCTCACTTTGTTCATAGAATCACATGGTGCAGAAGAGGCTGTTTGGCCCATCGAGTCTGCATCAGCACGCAAGAAACACCTGAACTCCTACCTAATCCCATCTACCAGCACTTGGCCCATTGCCTTGAATGTTACGATGTGCCAAGTGCTCATCCAAGTACTTTTTAAAGGATGTGAGGCAACTCGCTTCTACTCTCCTCCCAAGCAGCACATTCCAGACCGTCACACTACCCTCTGGGTAAAAAGATGTTTCCTCATGTTTCTCCTGAACTTCCTGCCCTCATCTTGAACCTATGTCCCCTTGTTAACTTCTCTTTTTCAAGTATCTATTGAAACTCTTACTATCTTATCTTTATATTTCTAGCTAGCTTTTTCTTTACTCTAATTTTCTCCCCCCATTAACCTTTGTGTCATTCTTTGCTGTTTTCTATATTCTGTCTAATCTTTTCACCTGTTGCCCATCTTTGTGCAATTTGATGCTTTTGATTTAAGTTTGATACTGTCTTAACTTTTTTTAGTTAACTACAGATGGTGAGTCCTTCTGTTTGAGTTTTCTTTCCCATGTATCTATTCTGTGTATTCTGAGATATCCCAGAACTAGAGTAAGAGAGAAATTTGGAGAGTTATAGAGCTTGAGGAGGTTGCAGAGATAGGGAGGGGCAAGCCCATGGAGAGAGTTGTAAACAAGGATCAGAATTTTAAAATCGAGATGTTGCCAGCAGGAGCCAATGTAGGTCAGCGAGCACAGAGTGATAGGGGAATGGAACTTGGTGCAAGTTAAGATACAGGCCGCAGAACTTGAATGCCTTCAAGTTTATGGAGGGTAGAATATTGGAGACCAGCTGGAAGTGCATTGTAGTAGTCCATGTTTAGAAGTAGTAAAAGCATGGGTGAGAGTTTCAGCAGCAGCCAAGTGAAAGCGGGTGAAGTTGGACAATGTAATCAGGTTTCTAGAAATAGACAGTGTTACTAATGGCATGAATATGTGTCCAAAACTCATTCTGGAGTCGGGTATAATGCCAATGTTGTGAACAGACTGGCTTAATCACAGCCTATTAGCTGTGGGAGAAGGACAGACTCAGTAAGTAGGCAATGACATTAGGAATGGGGACCAACGGCAAAATAAAAACAAGGGCGAATCCTTGTGTTAACTTTTCATATGAAATAATTTGGAAGCATGATAACTTTGGGACCATGCCTTCTGCTTTTGAAAGGTGTGAAGCAAACCAGGGAGATGTAATAAGGGGAAAAAAAGACTGAGGGGAGATTTGATCAGGATATTCAAAGTCATGAGGAGTCTGGACGGAGTAGATGGGGAGAAACTGTTCCTGTGGATGAAAGGATGGAGAGGGCATATATTTAAGTAATTGGCAAAACAAGCAAATGTGATGTGAGAAAAAGCTTTCACGCAGCGAATGAATAGGATCTGGAATATATTGTCTGAGAGTATGATGGAGGCAGTTTCAATCGAACTATTCGAGTGAATTAAATGATTATTTGAAAAGAAACAACCTGCAGGATTGCAGGGAGAAGGCAGGAGCATGGCACTAGGTGAAATGCTCGTTCGAAGAGCTGAGCAGACACAATGGGCTGAATGGCCCCCTTCTGTACTATAACAATTCTGTGAAAAGAGAGCCTTGTGTAGGATGGATGATTTTTAAATAGATAGATACTTTGTATGATGTATTTAAAAACTGGAGGCCTGTGACCAGCGGTGTGCCTCAGGGATCAGTGCTGGGCCCACTGTTATTTGTCATTTATGTTAATGATTTGGATGAGAATATAGGAGGCATGGTTAGTAAGTTTGCAGATGACACTAAGATTGTTGGCATAGTGGACAGTGAAGAAGGTTATCAAGGATTGCAGCGGGATCTTGATCAATTGGGCCAGTGGGCATTCAAATGGCAGATGGAGTTTAATTTAGACAAATGCGAGGTGATGCATTTTGGTAGATTGAACCAGGGCAGTTAATGGTAGGGCGTTGGGGAGAGTTACAGAACAAAGAGATCTGGGGGTACATGTTCATAGCACCTTGAAAGTGGAGTCACAGGTGGAAAGAGTGGTGAAGAAGGCATGCGGCATGCTTGGTTTCATTGGTCAGAACATTGAATACAGGAGTTGGAATGTCTTGTTGAAGTTGTACAAGACATTGGTAAGGCCACACTTGGAATACTGTGTGCAATTCTGGTCACCCTATTATAGAAAGGATATTATTAAACTAGAAAGAGTGCAGAAAAGATTTACCAGGATGCTATCGGGACTTGATGGATTGAGTTATAAGGAGAGGCTGGATAGACTGGGACTTTTTTCTCTGGAGCGTGGGCTGAGGGGTGATCTTCTAGAGGTCTATAAAATAATGAAGGGCACAGATCAGCTAGATGGTCATATCTTTTCCCAAATGTAGGGGAGTCTAAAATTAGAGGGCATAGGTTTAAGGTGAGAGGGGAGAGATACAAAAGTGTCCAGAGGGGCAATTTCTTTAGAGGGTGGTGAGTGTCTGGAACAAGCTGCCAGAGGTAGTAGTGGAGGCGGGTACAATTTTGTCTTTTAAAAAGCATTTAGATAGTTACATGGGTACGATGGGTATAGAGGGATATGGGCCAAATGCGGGCAATTGAGATTAGGTTTGGGGGTTTTAAAAAAAGGGCAGCGTGGACAAGTTGGGCCAAAGGGCCTGTTTCCATGCTGTAAACCTCTGACTCTATGTGGAGATGCTGGCATTGGACTGGGTTTGGGCACAGGTGAATGACTCACTGATGAAGGAGCAGGCTCAAAGCTCGTGCTACCAAATAAACTTGTTGGACTTTAACCTGGTGTTGTGAAACTTCTCACTGTAAATATTTTATATTAAATTCATAAATATTATGGCTGGAATTCTCCTCCGGCCGTTCACGCCCCACCACTGCAACCAGCAATGACGGAGAATTTGGCGCTCAACCAAATCTCCGTTCACTGCAGCGGGACAGGAGAATCCCGGCTGCGGGCAAGGTTGGAGAATCCAGCCCTATGTATTTTAAAAACATAGCTCATAAATTCAAGCCCAGAGCTTGTATTATTAGCTGGAAACATTTTTTCACAGCACCTATTGATATTTTATATGAGTATATTAGAAACAATCACAACATTGCTATGCCAGTCATAATGTTCATGAAAACAGACGGTGCTGGAAATGCAGGAGCTTGATCCATGAGTGCAAATGATTAACCACAAGCGCATGATGTGGTGAGGGTGGGAGGGATGGCTGTAAATTCCAAAAGTCACATGCCAATCAACCAAAATACTTTTCATTACAGTGCCGTTCAATTTTAATTATGTTGGGATTAAGTTTATTTGCTTATAATTTTTTGTTGAGGTTGCATTTCATTCCATTATTACAGAATTCTTTACAAATCCAATAAAATTAGCCCTTTACAGTCGATGCATTGCTCCTGTTATTTTTTACCTCTAGTGCTTTGTGCTCTCTGTGGGGCGCTAAGGTGTCATCTGTCCCTCGACAACTAGTGAATGGTGCTGTAAAGACACAGCTGCTCTTAATTGACAGAGAATACTGAGAAATATCGAACCTGCAAGATGATAGAAAAAGCACAGGAACAGGGTTATTGCGAGTAACCTGGTGATATGTTGGTTAGTTAGTTGGCCAGGTTTATACTCCTCCCCCAGCATCATTATGTTGCTTTTAACAGGGCTGCTGGAAAATAATGTATTTTTAAGAATACAGAATTCTTTGCCCTTTACTTTGTATCTATAAATGATTTCGGCTCCATTAAGGCTAGGGTAGAATGACTAGTGTCACTCTTTGGATATATCTTAGCTGCCAGTTGCAAGCCTCTCTTTGTGTTCTGTTCTTTATATTAGGAGTTTCTCATTCTGCTGATGTAAATGATAGGATGTTTCATAAAACAGTTAAAGGACGGGCATAGATAAATCTACCCTTCTGTTTAAGGCCAACAATTTGAACACGCATTGTTGAAATGCAGCTCTGATATGAAAGGCTGCTTGTCGGTTAGGAATGAGCCACCCTCTGTACTTTGATATCCCAATGTTTGTAATAGATCACGAGGAGAAAAAGAATAGGCCATAAAAATTGCAACATGGACCGACTATTTTAGGATGAAGTTATAACAGGTGGATTGATCCAAGCACAGGAACAGGGTTATTAGATAACCTATCTGACGAAATGTGGAGGAACTTCATCTTTTGGAAACAGGCAAATGAGTTTGACGTTCGAAAAACTTTTTTTAGGATGCAGCAAAACTTTGAATTGAGATTAAATTCTGCAGCCTGTTATTTTAGTATACCAGTTAATCTATTTGCATAAAATGTAGAAATAAAGGCATGAACCTTTTTAAGAGGATTAACAACTTGATTGAGCTAGTTCACACAGGAATTTTAACCAGCTAGGTTGAGAGCAGTGATCAGTGGAATTTCAATCCCATTGAGAATATGGGAACAAACATGTACAAGCTGATTCATTTGGGACTACAAGCAGATCCCTTTTACTTTTTAGTTGGTTTGAATGATGCCATAGTTATCTAAATGACTTGCAACGGTAAAGTCACATGGGATCAGAAGAAAGCTGGTGAGATAGATACAGAATTGGCTTGGCCATAGAAGACAGAGGGTAGCAGTGGAGGGGTGCTTTTCTGAATGAAGGCTTTGACTAGCGGTGTTCCACAGGGATCAGTTCTGGGACCTTTGTTGTTCGTAGTATATATATGATTTGGAGGAAAATGTAGCTGGTCTGATTAGTAAGTTCACAGATGACACAAAAATTGGTGGAGTTGCGGATAGTGAAGATGATTGTCAGAGGATACAGCAAGATATAGACTGGTTGGAGACTTGGGCAAAGAAATGGCAGATGGAATTTAATCCAATCATGTGTGAGATAATGCATTTTGGAAGGTCCAATGCATGTAGGAATTATACAGTAAATGGTAGAACCCTTAGGAGTATTGACAGGCAGTGTGTTCTGGACATGTTCACCGATCACTGAAAGTGGCAACGCAGGTGGATAAGGTAGTCAAGAAGTATTGTGGCATGCTTGCCTTCATCGGTCGGGGCATTGAGTATAAAAATTGGCAGGTCGTGCTGCAGCTGTACAGAACTTTAGTTAGGCCTCACTTAGAATATTGTGTCCAATTCTGGTCACCACACTACCAGAAGGATGTGGAGGCTTTGGAGAGGGTACAGAAGAGGTTTACCAGGATGTTGCCTGGTCTGGAGGGTATTTGCTATGAGGAGAGGTTGGATAAACTTGGTTTGTTCTTACTGGAATGATGGAGGTTGAGGGGTGACCTGATCGAGGTCTACAAGATGATGAGTGGCATGGACAGAGTGGATAGTCAGATGCTCTTTCCTAGGATAATAAAGTCAAATACTAGGGGATATAGGTTTAAGGTGCGTGGGGAAAAGTTAGAGGAGATGTGTGAGGCACGTTTTTTTACACATAGGGTGGTGAATGTCTGGAGAGGTGGTGGGAGCAGAAACGATAGGGGCATTTAAGGGGCAAATACATGAATAGGATGGGAATGGAAGGATACAGACCCCGTAAGTGCATACGGCTTTAATTTAGGCAGGTATCATGATTGGTGCAGGCTTGGGGGGCCGAAGAGCCTGTTCCTGTGCTGTACTTTTCTTTGTTCTTTGTTTTATTCTGGTCCTACTGATGACTGGAACAATATTCCTACCTTGCTGCGCCTGGCTCAGATTGCACTGATCCCAGAAAATAGCATGTGGGCATAAAAATCGGTTCTCACCCGGCGCCAAACAGTTTGCAATCCTCCTGATCCCGTTCTAATGGCATAAACCCTTTCTGGGCATGAGGCTGATCAGCATATTTAAAGTAGCGTTTAAGCATGCATAGCCTGTTCGACGCCAGGCTCCCAGTACCCGGGATCTTCCGACCTTTGGGTGCGGCATGAAACCGGCGAGAATCGCTTCTCGTCTCCACCAGTGGAGACCAGGCGCGATAGTCATGCTGAAGGGGAATGGGGGAGGGGCGGTGGGAGGTCATTGGAACCTCCCGGGTGGCCGGGGACATAGTTATGTAGTGCCCACCTTGCACACTGCAAACTGGCAGTGCCAAGGGGGTGGGGCCGATGATTGGGAGCTGCGACGGGCTGTGCAAGGAGGGGTGGAGATCGTGCTGAGGGGGGGAATGGGGTTACGATGTCTATGGGAAGAGGGAGGGCATCTCCCAGTGCATTGTGAGATCGGGGCACTCTTTCAAAACGATGCCCGAGCATATTGTAGCTGCGCTCACCGGCGTGTTTAGCGTTTCCCCCCAACCCCTCAATCTCCCAAAAGGTGTGCAACTCACTGCCTGAGTGTGGGATGAATGCAGTCCAGACCGCGCCTGACAGACTGGTGCAAATTGCTCCGGTATTCTTGCCATTGTGTCACTTAGTTTTTTGGGGGGGAAAATTCTGCTTGTGTTTTTAATTTGAAACCTGGCTTTTCCAATGCAGATGTCGTTTGTACGTGAAATAGAAGCATGTCTTTGCACTCAGTTTGCCAATGTGAGTTTATTATTGTCATTATTTGCTGCCCCCAGATGCAAATAAATACAAGCAGGGAACACCTTAGTGACAGGAGGGGAAAATTTTAAGCAAGTGAATTACAACGTGGAGGGGCATTTTAAGTGGACGGGGGCAACACAATAACAGTTTGAAAGTCTTTCAGGTAAGCTGAAGGCATTTTAGCCAATCAGCAGCCTTTGCTGAGGCTGAAGGGGTGGTGACTATCAAGTGAATGAAACCCAAGGTGCAGGCATGAGTTTGCAAGCAATTTGATGGCATATCCCAGCTCCTGTTTCCCTGTTATAGTGCTGAAAGATAACATGAGGTGGTTTCAAGGGTCTGCCACTTCTGTGCTAATTCACAGTAAGAGTTTTAACAACACCAGGTTAAAGTCCAACAGGTTTATTTGGTAGCAAATGCCATTAGCTTTCGGAGTGCTGCTCCTTCGTCAGATGGAGTGGAAATCTGCTCTCAAACAGGGCATACAGAGACACAAAATCAAGTTACACAATACTGATTAGAATGCGAATCTCTACAACCAACCAGGTCTTAAAGATACAGACAATGTGAGTGGAGGGAGCATTAAGCATAGGATAAAGAGATGTGTATTGTCTCCAGACAGGACAGCCAGTGAGACAGCCAGTCTGTTTGAGAGCAGATTTCCACTCCATCTTACGAAGGAGCAGCGCTCCGAAAGCTAATGGCATTTGCTACCAAATAAACCTGTTGGACTTTAACCTGGTGTTGTTAAAACTCTTACTGTGTTTACCCCAGTCCAACGCCGGCGTCATGACTAATTCACAGTGCCATTCCTATCAGTCAGCATGTCTGCAGGGAGATGGTGCTGGTTTCAGGCCACAGCTGACTGGTACTTTCTCTGGGTTATTGTTAATATATTGATTCATGGGATGTGGGTGCTGCTGGCTGGGCAGCATTTATTGCCCATCCCTAATTACCCTTGAGAAGGTGATGGTGAGCTGCCTTCATCTACAGTCCACCTGGCGTAGGTACACCCACAATGCTGTTGTAGGGGTAGTTAGAAGGTCTGGTGATATATTTTTCCAAGTCAGGTTGATGAGTGATTTGGAGAGAAACTTCCAGATGGTGGTATTCACTCATATTTGCTGCTCTTGATGGTAGTGGTCATGGGTTTGGACGGCTTTGTCTAAGGAGGCATGGTGAGTTGCTGCAGTTCATTTTGTAGCTGGTACACAGCTGCCACTGGGCATTGTTGGCAGAAGTAGTGAATGTTTAAGCTAGTGGGTGGGGTGCCAATCAAGCAAGCTGCTTTTGTCTTGAAATGGTGTTGAGCTTCTTGAGCATTGTTGGTGCTGCACTCATCCAGGCAAGTGGAGAGTATTTCATCACACTCCTGACTTGTGCCATATGAACAGGCTTTGGGGAGTCAAAGTGAGTTACTCCCTGCAGGATTCCTAGCCTCTGACCTGTTTTGGTAGCCATAGTATTTATACAGCTAGTCTAGTTTAATTTCTCCCCAGGATGCTGATAGTGGGGGTTTTGGGGATGGTTATGTAATTGAATGTCAAAGGGAGATGATTCGATAGATTCTGTCATTTTGGAGATGATTATTGCCTGGCACTTGTGTGGCACAAATGTTACCATTTGTCAGCCCAGGCCTGGATATTGTCCGGGTCTTGCTATAATTGGACATGGATTGCTTGAGTGTGAGAGAAATCGCAAATGCGCTGAACGCTATGCAATCATCAGCAAAAATCCCCACTCCTGACCTTATGATGGAAGGAAGAACATAAGAACTAGGAGCAGGAGTAGGCCATCTGGCCCCTCGAGCCTGCTCTGCCATTCAATAAGATCATGGCTGATCTTTTTGTGGACTCAGCTCCACTTACCCACCCGCTCACCATAACCCTTAATTCCTTTACAGTTCAAAAATTTATCTATCCCTGCCTTAAAAACATTCAATGAGGTCGCCTCAACTGCTTCACTGGGCAGGGAATTCCACAGATTCACAACCCTTTGTGTGAAGAAGTTCCTCCTCAACTCAGTCTAAATCTGCTTCCCCCTATTTTGAGGCTATGCCCCCTAATTCTAGTTTCACCCGCCAGTGGGAACAACTTCCCTGCTTCGATCTTATCTATTCCCTTCATAATCTTGTATGTTTCTATAAGATCTCTCCTCATTCTTCTGAATTCCAATGAGTATAGTCCCAGTCAACTCAGTCTCTCCTCATAAGCCAACCCTCTCGACTCCGGAATCAACCTAGTGAATCTCCTCTGCACCCTCTCCAGTGCCAGTATATCCTTTCTCAAGTAAGGAGACCAAAACAGTACACAATACTCCAGGTGTGGCCTCACCAGCACCTTATACAGCTGTAACATAATCTCGCTGTTTTTAAACTCCATCCCTCTAACAATGAAGGACAAAATTTCATTTGCCTTCTTAATTACCTGCTGCACCTGCAAACCAACTCCTTGAGATTCCTGCACAAGGACACCCAGATCCCTCTGCACAGCAGCATGCTGCAATTTTTTACCATTTAAATAATAGTCCATTTTGCTGTTATTCCTACCAGAATGGATGACCTCACATTTACCAACATTGTACTCCATCTGCCGGACCCTTGCCCACTCACTTAGACTATCCATATCCCTGTGCAGACTTTCAGCGTCCTCTGCACACTTTGCTCTTCCACCCATCTTAGTGTCATCTGCGAATTTTGACACTACACTTGGTCCCCAACTCCAAATCATCTATGTAAATCGTAAACAATTGCGGTCCCAACACTGATCCCTGAGGCACACCACTAGTCACTGATCGCCAACCAGAAAAACACCCATTTACCCCCACTCTTTGCTTTCTGTTAGTTAACTAATCCTCTATCCATGCTAATACATTACCCGTAACACTGCACCTTTATCTTATGTAGCAGTCTTTGGTGCAGCACCTTGTCAAATGCCTTCTGGAAATCCAGATACACCACATCCACAGGTTCTCCATTGTACACTGCACATGTAATGTTCTCAAAGAATTCCACCAAATTAGTCAAACATGACCTTCCCTTCATGAACCCATGCTGCGTCTTACCAATGGGACAATTTATATCCAGATGTCTTGCTATTTCTTCCTTGATGATAGATTCAAGCATTTTCCCTACTACAGAAGTTAAGCTAACCGACCTAGGAAAGACATTGATGAAGCAGTTGTAGATGGATGGGCCAAGGACATGGGTATGTCAGTGCTATGCTGTTTGGTAGCTGCAAGCATCCTTGTATCTGACTGTCTCTAACTCTGCCTCTCTGAAAGCAGTGTGCCACAGTCACTGCCAGTAAGTATGCCAGTTCCTGTAGATATGGTTACTGGCAGCTTGGGAGTTTGAGCAATCAACATGTTGGCTATTACTCTGCCATACTTTCTTTAATGAATGTCTGTCATGCCTTCAGTGACATGTGACTGGGTGCAAGGAAGCATTTAGTGTTGTAAGTGATATCAGGTTTGCTGTGTTCACTTTCTTTCTTTGGGAATAGGAGTCTACGCCTTTACTAATAATCACCTGTTCACTTATATCTAATTATATGGAAGTGTCAGTAAGCATGGGTCACCTGCTCTTGCCCTATGTGACAGCCCTGGCGTCATTTCATTCTGCTGTTCTGCTTCTTCCAAAGTCCTGAGATAGGCAGATTCTACTGGGAAATGCATTTGTGTCAGTAATTGTGCTGGTGCTAGGGGCAAAAAAATAGTATCATTAAAAGAAAGAACTTATATTTTTACAACATCTTCCACAAACTCAGGACATTCTAAAGCTCTACAGTCAATTAAATACTTTTTGATGTGTCACTCTTTGTATATAGGAATTGTAACAACCAGTTTGTACACAGGAAGGTCCCACAAACAGTAATGTAATATTGACCAAATGTATTTCAGTAAAGTTGGTTGAGGGAGAAATGGTGAGGACACCAGGAAGAACTTCCCTGATCTTCTTTGAATAATGTTGCAGAATCTTTTTAAATGAATAAGAATGTAAAGTAATTAGTTTTATTTTCTTATCTGAAAGATTATCACACAGACTTATTAAAACATAAATGTCAACAGAAAAATATCCTTTTCTAAAAGAAAGAAAATGATTTTAAAAATGCCTGAAGTGCACTTATCTTAAAGTATTGTCCCTTAATCTATAATTTACTGTGTACCTACTAGGATCTAGCAAATCTGAATGTCCACTTAATTAGGAATAGGGATCCTGCACTCCCAAATGTTGGGAAGTAATTATGCTGCAAATGTGAAAATTGATCTTTTCCTCTTGTACATTTCGTAGGCAATATATCTAAATGCTTTTTGTTTCTCCTGCAGGCTGGCAATGATGGAGAGAGTATTGGTAATTGCCCCTTTTCTCAGCGTCTCTTCATGATTCTATGGCTGAAAGGTGTTGTGTTTAATGTCACAACAGTTGACCTGAAGAGGTAAGGGTCTAAAGTTCATTTGAAAGAAACTGTAATGCAGAATACACTTTGCAAACCACATGCACTTAAAATTAAGTTGCAAACATTTATATGGGGAATATTCAAGTGCCTCCTTTTAGCTATCCCTCTAGTTGTCTCCTGGTCTCTAATTCTTTCTCCCCCACCCTTTCTCTGTCTGCCTTTCCCTTTGCCACTTACACCTTAACCCCTGCCCCCCGCCCCCCAACTTTCACCTTGCTGGAAATGACAGGGCTATCAGCTGTTTATGTCCTGCCCTTTGGAATTTTTGAACACTCCTTCTTTTTCTTCAATTAAAATGTTGTCGGGCCACCTTTTCAACGAAACGTTTTTTCACCTATCTCAATCTCCTTTTTTAGCTTGAAATTCCTCCATGCACTTATTCTGTGATGTTGTTGGCTGGCTCTCTCTCTAAATCTGACTCTCAAATTAATCTCTGAGATGCAATAATCCTGATTGATAATTTATTCCATTTGTGGGAAAGGGTCCTGACTCAACCAAATGATGTAAAGATTAGAAGAACACTGCACCCCAGTGCTTAAACTTAAGAGTGAAACTTTTCAGTCCTGCAGTTTCAGATCTGTTTGTTGTTTTTTCCCTCCTACTTTAATATTTCTACGTTACAGCAAAGTGCATTTATTTTGTTTCCAATTTTGAATCTTGCACCTACGATAGGATGCAGTCCTTTCATTCAATGAATCCTTTTTTTTGATTTTTGCCTCTTTTTGAAGTCCTTTGATGTCTTTCTATATAAAGACACTATTCAATGTAATTTGTGTTGGATTGTGTTGTGTTGGTGTTGGATCTAAATAGCATTGCTAATTTTTCAGTCAATCAAATGCACAGATTGAATACCTATCACCCAGATTAGATGTTATTGATCCCCCACTCGGAGAGTGCTATTTGTTTTTGTTGATGCTCTTTCACCACAAACTATATTATGTAAACATTACTTTTCACTGATAGTAAAATATTTGGATCAGATTAATCTTCACCTTTTTTTTGGTTATATAAGAAATTATCTTCTCATATTATCATGCATTCACCACTATTGAACTATGTTGCCAGTTATATCTGCAACATCCATCAAGCTCATTGACCAAACTGGTGATCAACTCATTGAACTTCCATTTACTTAATTGGATTTCAAATATCATGAAATTCAGCATCGTTGTTAGAATAATTGGTGCCATTATTCAAGATCCTCCTGCAAAGGAATTGGAAACAATAGCCAACTTGGATGTCCTGTATGTGAATGGCAGGGCAGTATACAATTTTGACTGACCTCCTCAATTCTCCTCCGATGGGCTGCTGACTGGAATTCTCCATGATAGTGATACATTCGAGCTTGGTAATCATAGAAGTCATAGAAACCCTACAGTGCAGAAGGAGGCCATTCGGCCCATCGAGTCTGCACCGACCACAATCCCACCCAGGCCCTACCCCCACATATTTACCCGCTAATCCCTCTAACCTACGCATCCCAGGACTCTAAGGGGCAATTTATAACCTGGCCAATCAACCTAACCTGCACATCTTTGGACTAATGAGTGGGCTCTTGCTGCTAAAACCACACCTTCTGTCAGAAAGTTATAGGGTGGCTTTAATGAGAGCTCTGTGAAATTCAACAGCAAGATAGTTTCACCTACCCAGAGATGCACAATATTATGTAGAGAGAAAATTGGAAAATAAGGAGGCTATTGTAAGAATTATGCAGTGAAAAGTAAGTTGAAAGCTTATTTATTATTAGTGTTAATCTTAATGAATATCTGAATGTTTATAAAATTAATACTCATGCCTTTTATGTCAAATTGATTAAACATAGCTCACGTTTGGCTAGATTTTTGAATACTACGGTGATTTTATTTTTGCCATTCCTGCTCTGAAGTTGAACAATAGAGTACAGCCAAGGGGGTAAATAAGAGTGAAAAATCTTAAGTGATTGATAGCTGAGAAAAAGTATTGGGGAAACTTAAAAGTGGATGAATACCTAGGACCTGGGTAGCACAGTAGTTAGCATTGCTGCCACACAGCGCCAGGGACTCAGGTTCAATTCCCAGCTTGGGTCACTGTCTGTGTGGAGTTTACACATTCTCCTCGTGTCTGCGTGGGCTTCCTCCAGGTGCTCTGGTTTCCTCCCACAGTCCAAAGATGTACGGGTTAGGTGGATGGGCTATGGTAAATTGCCCCTTGGTGTCAGGGGGACTAGCTAGGATAAATACATGGGGATAGGACCTGGGTGGGATTGTGGTCAGTGCAGACTCGATGGGCTGAATGGCTTCCTTCTGCACTGTAGGATTCTATGATCTGTTGACCTATAGCTTTGAGTTCCAAAAGAGGTACCTGCAGAGATAGTGGATGCACTAGTCCTGATTTTCCCAGTTTCTGGAGTGGTCCTAGTGATTGGCAGCTAACAAATGTAACATTTGTTATTCAAGAAACCAGGGAGAGAAAGCCGAACCATGGGCCAATTAGGCTGACATCCGACTTCGGGGAAAATGCTGACATCTGTTGTTAAGAAAATTTTAACAATTAGCTTAGAATATTATGGCATGATCAGACAAAGTCAACATCGCTGTATGAAAGTGAAATCATGTTTGACAAATCTTTTTGGAGTTTTTGAGGATGTAACGAGCAGATTAGATCAAGAGGAACCAAAAGATGTAGCATACTGGGATTTTGCAAAGGCATTCAATAAGCTGCAACACAAAAGATTATAAAGTAAGATGAGGGCTCATGGAATTGGGTGTAGTGTATTAGCATGGGTGGGAGGTTGGTAAAGGACAGGAGGCGGAGAATGGGAATAGGCATTTCAAAGTGTCTCAAGGTATCGGTGGATATGGGGAGCAGGTGGGAAAGGGGAGTTGAGCCAAATGATCAGCCATGATTGTATTGAGTGACAGTGCAGGTTGGAGGGGCTATATGATCCAAGGAGGTGGGTTTGACCCCCGTAAAGGCCAATGACTCGGACCTGTCTTTAAACACCGATGGATTCAATTCCACCCCCTTTGCCGTCACAATGGAGAGTCCTTTTTGCGTAAGCAGTCTCGGTCGCATTGCAGATTTTGGGGGGAGCCTGTGGACTAATAATTAAGGGACCCGGATTTGAATCCTAGGCAGATTGTGCAATTTGAATTCAATAAAAATTTGGAATTAAAATTTTGGCAGTCCGTGGCGTAGTGATATTGTCACTGGCTTGGTATTTGATAGACACGGGTTCAAGTCCCACCATGGTAGATGTGGAATTTGAATTCGGTAACAATCTGGTCTACTCCTGTTTCTATTTCTTATGTTCATTGTTCCTTCTCCAGTTACTAGCCAGATACTGTAGATTTTAATGAATTGATTAACTTTCTGATAAAACCAAAATACATTTATATTGGCCTGAGTCTGTTCACTTCAGGGAGCTAAGTATGCAGTTGTTAATGCAACCCAGGGCCAAATTTTCTGCACTGTTACTGATTTAATGTATTCCTATCCACGAGCAGCATTTATTGGTTGATTTCACCATTTACTTCCAGAAAACCAGCTGACCTGCATAACCTAGCTCCTGGCACTCACCCTCCATTCCTGACCTTTAATGGGGAGGTCAAGACAGATGTCAACAAGATTGAAGAATTCTTAGAGGAGACACTGTCCCCGCCAAAGTAAGTTCCATTGTCTTGAATAAACCTGATTTCCTATTTGCTTCACAGGGTTGCCTCCAATGATCTAATCCCTCTAACCTTCACATCTTGAGACACTAAAGGGCAATTTAGCATGGGCAATCCACCTAACCTGCACATCCTTGAACTGTGGAAGGAAACCGGAGCACCCGGGTCCCTGGTGCTGAGGCAACAGTGCTCATCACTGTGCCAGTTGATAGCTGAATGAATGATGCCGCTGGATACAATATTTTTTTAAAATTTTACTGCAACAGATAACTGAAATCACTAATGATTAAATACCGTTTCCTCTTTGTGGGCGACTTATACTTTAACAATAGAAAGTGACATTCTCCTTGGATATTCATCAGCCATTGTACTCTCTACAGAATTACAATCCTTTTAGCAAACAATCCACAGTTGCTTCCAGCTATCAAAGGGTCCCATATCCTCATATCATCAGGTAGTAATTTCAAGTGATCGTCTCCAGGTTCTTTCCTCAGTTTTTGGAGAGTCTCTGAAATCCATCACTAGCAGTAAAGCCTCTTCTGATGATTCTTCTTCCTGGCCATGCCGGAACAAATCTCCTGGAATCGGTAGTAGACTGTAGAATGTGTCTTTTGACAAGAGATTATCTCCCTCCTGCATCCAGCTATGGTAAATCTCGAAGTCCAGCAGACTTATCTCTGTCGACCTGCAGAGCTCCTGTTGTCTGTGATATGATTCAATTGTAGGGAAGCCTGTAACCTGACCTCAAAATGGGACTTCCTTTGCCCTCTTTCCCCTTGATAACATGAAACACATTAGTCTTGTATCTAGGCGGAAATGCAAAATAGCTATAATTCCCTTTCATTCTGGCTTGTCCCTGTTGAGTATTCCCATCATTTTTGTGCTTGTATTACCATATCAAGAGAATCTGGTTGTTTCAAGTGCAGATAGATTGCTTCACACAAGTAGAAAATAAAGGCCTAAGTTAAGAACAGTTCTAATTAATGCAATTTCCCTCTGTCACATGAGTTCACAATGGACACTGTGTGCTGGATTTAACCGGCCACCCACTGCCAGGTAGACCCATCAAATAAGGTGGCGTGCCTTTGGCACTGTACCCACTGCCTGCCTGCATCTGCACCTACCGCCATTTTGAGTTGTGCGGGGAAGATCAGGTGGGCCACCCGCTCATGTTAAAATGAGGTTCTGAAGTGCATAGTTAAAACTGCTGTTCCTCAGATTTAACAGGCAGCGCGAGAGGTCTGTGCCTAGTGGTGCAGCCTGGCAGGTTTCACTTTGCGGGCAGCCCAGCATGACTAGCCATCCTGCATGGCTTGATGTCCTGAGCATGGATGTCCCGGGACTCCATTTGACCCAAATTTTTCAGGGCAGCGAGGGAGGAAACTGACAAAAGTTCCCCTTCCTGCTGACTGACCACTGTTGGTGCTTATGCATGCACAGTCCAGAGCCAGCCTGGTATGCATGTCCAAACACAGCCACATGAGAGCTGCAGCATCAGTGGCCAGCACCACTCTCCTCCCAGCTTTGCCAGATGGTGGGGTAGAGACCTGGCAATGGAAGCACTTGCACCCAACTTGGAGCTGGGGGGATATGGAGGGAAGGTGCAGTACTCCGAAGCTGGTTCAACATGCCTGGGTTGGGGGGAGGGGGGGGAATGTTCGGCAGGCCTGAGTGTGCGGTGTGGAGTCTGACAGGCCTGAGGTGTTGTCTGGAGAAGCCTGTGGCAATGGGGGTAGTTCAACATAGCCCAGGGGGAACAGGAGGAGGGGAACAGGAGGAAGGGTCCAGCCAAGGAGAGGTGGCAGGCTCTGCTATTTACATTGGGGTGCAGGGAGCCCACATTTGGCATAAGATTCCACTCTATGCTACATACTTGAATATCTCTTGTTGGATAATTAGACAGCTTGTTTACCAATAGTAAAGGAGTGAACAGCCGCTGTCATCTGACTGCTCCAGTAGAAAAGACAGAGCACAGCAGGTCAAAAAATAGACTTCATAAATCATGGATTTCCCTTGTACATTGAATATAACAGTATCTATTAACTTCGGGTAGTTTGAGAAGGCTTTGCATATACAAAATTATCACTCTAGTATGCGGGATAAGGAAATGGGTAATATATGTTTATATGGAAAAGGTAAATATCTTTTGAGATCTTGCTTGTAGAAAGATCCTTCACCCACCAGCATTGTGAACGGATAATCACTGGCTTCTTGCCAGCGCAGTGTGTAAGTACTGTCCTGTGGAAATCGATTGCACAATGTCAATTTAATATGTGGGAGTTATTTTCTTGTCCCCTCCTTCACTCAACTGTAAACTATTTCGGGGGATTATCACTGTTACCATCACCAATACTGGTGAGATTATACATGCATGAATAATGCAACTGGGGACTTTAAGGCCTGTGTGACATTGACAGGTTGCCTGTACTTGCTGCTGCAACATGTGTGACGTATGGAGTGCCCCTTTTGTGAATCTAGAGATCAGTTTTAAAGAGAACAATATACGGCCTGAGATAGGTGTCACATTCTTCATCTTGAGTTAGTGGAAAAATTGATAAGGATAACATTTTATTCCTTCTGTTTCTGTGGATTGACTGAATATAAATAGCTCAAAACCATGACACTTGTTTAAAATATATTAGAGTCAACTTCAAATGAATATTTCATACTGTATTATGAGTTTAAAATGTTATAGTTGCCGTAACACTGCAACCAAGGCCATCTGTAATTGCTAAAATAATTATAGGAGTGTAAAATTTCTTCCAATCTCCCACCATAACTTTAGTGGAAGATTTGTGAGAACTCTGAGGAAAATATGAAAAAGCTGTTTTCTACCCAATTTTTTTTTAAGAACTTCTAAATCCGAGAGCAAATAATGGTGGGTTTGATTTATCAATTTATCCTGAGAATATTCCAGTGAGTGATGTCTCTCATGGTCCCTCTTCACAGATGTTTTTTTAAATTTTCTTTCCTGTTTCCTTCACTGGTTTTTCTTTCTTCTCACCTGAGGTCCACCTGTGCATTTCCAGTGTGGATTGCTAAATAGGGATCTGGAAATCTCCCCGTTTTCCCTTTCCGGACCTGGGACATTAAAGTCAACTAGTGCCTTTCAAGGCTTACCAAAAATTGAATTTCAGATTTATTTTTTTTCTAGTCCTCGTGGATCATCTAATTACCGGGGTGGGAACACAATACTGAGCTGTCAAAGGCAATTCTCTCCCCTTTCTTTCCCAGGTTGCCTCACCTGCTCCCAGGCCTCTGCCAATATTGTGCAGCAGCTGTTTAACAGCAACAATGTGTGCAGCCTGGAGTCAATCCATCTCCTTCCTGTTTCCGGCTCCTCACTGGGGAAGTATTAAATTATCACTTGGTGAATTTTTGACTGCTCATTCACAATTGCTATCCCTTCCTCTGGGATGTCACGGGGATGATCCTTGCCCTATTACACATCCTTAATCACGGCTGTACAGTCCAGAGATACAATCGAATAATTTGCGAGTCCACGCAGGTGAAGGTGCTGCTTGGATCATCATGTTTGCTCATTGAAATAATGTAATTAATAGCAGTTTCCGATGCAGCGGATATATTAGCTACAACTTGGCACAAGTAAAAAGCTTCTGTTCACAGTTCATTACCACATGCAAAATAATGTATTTCTGTAATGTTTCTAAATCTTAAGTAAAACTTGGCTTTTGTTTAAAATGGTACATGGTTGACCTTTTTATTTTAACTTGAAATCAGTTTGTTTATACAATGGGTTAACAAGTGTCTTTTCATATTGGGATCAGAATTTGAATCTAGCCCAAGTTGATGCAATATATTCTCCAGTTAATTAGGCAGTAGTCACCCATTTCCGAGTGGATGCGGCTCCACAGCACAGCACTAACAATAATGCACACAGTAGTCACCAAAGACCACAAAAATAGCTGGTAAAGAAATCTGAGAGAAACTTGCCCTGGTGCAGTAGCAGGGTCTCTTCAGAGAAAGTCATCCCATTAGAATGGAATAGAAGGAACGATGAACTATAGCGGACAGTTGCTGGGATGGGGCGGGGGGAGGTGGTGGTGGAGTGTGTTGTTGATAGTGAAACTGGGTAATTTTTTTCCCCCACTGACATCTTGAAGCAGACCATTAAAAGCAGCAGAAATACTTCAATGTATTTCTTATGAATAACGATCTAATTATTAAAAACGTTAAGTGAATCATCCTACATGTAATGAACAAATTATAAGTTAGTGACCTAAGAGAAAAGCAAGGATATACTGCATTGTTCTGTGAC